>NC_133776.1:43387997-43452427 GCF_003597395.2 Chelonoidis abingdonii | reverse complement strand
CTGATTGGTCCTCTGGTCAGGTGTTCCAGGTTCACTGTTTGTTAACCCCTTACAGGTAAAAGAGACATTAATCCTTAACTATCTGTTTATGACAGGCATAATAGTTACCTACCTCACAGGTGGGTTGTGAGGTTTAATTAGCTTCTTATAAACACAGATCCTTGGAATAAAAAGGCTCCCCAAAACTTCAGAGGCAGTTACAAGTAGTTGGGATTTACTGACAGAGGCTATTCTATGCACTTTGCATATTCAGCATAAACCACCACATTATAATTCCCATTTTCCACAGAAAAGGTTACTGAATTAAACAAAATAGACAGCCAAATCCTCAGCAGCTATAAACTGGCATAGCGCCACTTATCCTCAATCAGGCCAAGCAGGTTTACCAGCTGCGGATCTAATCCAGAATGAATATCTTTAGCACGATTTTTAAAATAAATATTTAAAAGCTGTTCTTTATTTAAAGAAAAAAAGTATAAATCAAAATTAACGTATATTAAAGCTCTCTAATTTGCCGAAACAGATTCTCTGTAATATATATGACATGACAATGCAGTTAACTTTCAGTCAATAAAAACCACATGGATTGAAATTTATTATAATAACGTTTCCTTCACTTAAATATACAGGTTGCTTATAAAACAATATGAAATCTAGATGCCACTCTTCATTCTAATGAAAACAATCATCTGCTTTTTATGGCATAGGAATCTGAACCAACAGAAGTAATGAAAATATAATGGCATCTTAAAGATGGCAAACATTATAAATTGCCAGAAATAATAGTCATTGACATTTTTAAAGTGTCCTTATTCACTAATGGATAACACTTCAAGGATATAATGGATTTCCAAACTAAACAAGAAACATCCCCAAGATATTTGGTATTTTTTGAGAGAAGGACTGAAGTTTAACAAACACCAGACTAAGGAGACTGCATAGAATATCAGAAGAAAAACAGAGCTAACTACTGAGGGGACATAGACATATTTTATGCAATAATAATGTTAGCTCTCTCTTTCCCTATTTGGAACAGTGATAATGGCAGCCAAAAACAATTAATATTCCATTATCCTAAATTAATGTTGTTCTTTAGTCTCTTGAGTATGAGTATACAGCAAATCCCAGGATTACAAAATCAAACCTTACCAGGAAATGATGTCCAACTGTGCAGTAAGAGGTCTCCACTCTTCAACTGTCCTTTAAAATCAAATACCATGGTATTTACCCAGGCTACAGGATAGTGCTGTTGAAGGAAAGACTTTATTGTTTAAATGGAACCTAACAATAAATCTGAAACTTTACAATGGTAAATGACATAAAACTAGAAAAATAAAGAGTAAAAAAAAAATTGTTCTAGACTAAGACTCTGATTCAGGAAAGCAATTCAGCACATGCTCAGCTTTCAGCATGTACCTAAGTCCCATTGTCTTTAGTTCAATAATGAAAGTTAAAGATGTGATTTTCTGGATCGGGTCTAGGAATAAAAAAAACAAAACAAAACAAAAAACCTATCCTGTTCAGAGCTCAAAAGAGGTGAATACAATTTAACAAATACTAATAATTTTTAAAGCTTCAGCTCACTTAAAAAGAGACATTGCCAACTACTTTAAGTTTATGGCCTTCTTCTGTGAGTGGGGAGGGCCAAAAGCTTTTACAAAACCCAATAAGAATATTCCCGTGTGTTGCGGAATGTACACAACCTTGGTCTGAGTACATGGATACCAAAAATTCAATAGTAAAATACAAAAAGTAAACAAAAATGATGTGAAATAAATTAGTTTTTTTTTAAAAAAATTACTTTTAATATAAGATGCCATTAATACACATGAAGACTTTAAAATGTGATTTTCACAATACCCCTTTATTTAAAAAAAAAATTTGCTAGAATAAAAAGGATAAAGAAAAATGAACACTAATAATTAACAAAAGGAGGGAAAATTATCCTTTTTTGTTTAAATAAGCTCCCTGAGACTAGACAGTTCATAAATAAGTTGCTTTTTTAACTGAGCACTACCTCAATTAAGGTCATCCATTTTTTTCATTTGTGTTTCAAATTTCCAAGGTGAGAAAATAAAATGCCTACAAATACACAGCTCAGTACATTAAGAGGTACATTACGGGAAAACAAATAAAAACATTACCACTTTTCCAGCTTTCCTGATGGTCTGATATTTCGAAGGATTAATGGTCTTGGTTGACTTTTTAGTTTTCATTTTATCCATCACAGCATAAACTGCAAAGCACAGCCTAGCCATTCTTGGCAAGTCACAGACATTGATTTCAAATTCCAATGTTTCATTCCAAACATGTTCACTTCTCCCAGATATTTCTGCACTTACAATTGGCTTACAAAGGAGTTCAGTTCCGTGGAAAAGACCAGCCCTGACATGAACCTGTAATAGAGGTGAGACAGAAAAGTATCCAAAAACATTCCAAGAAGCCAAGATTACTACTTAAAAACATAAGACCTGGTTGAAAAAGTTTTTCTTTGAAATGATTCTCTGATGAAAAAAAGCCCTTTTCATAAAATCAAACATTTCCATGGGAAAATTTCCTTTATGTCAGGAAAATCAAATTGACAGCTCCAATGTTGTTCTCCTAGAAGGCTCTTGTCATTTCATTTGAAACTGAAAAAAGCTTTCCCAGAGGGCTGCTGAGGCCAAGCACCAGCGCTCTTTGCATCACAGCTTCTCCAGTCCTGGAGATAGGGGAGGGGAAGGGAGGCTGAGCACTAGGGCTCTCTGTCTCGCTGTCAGGCTCTTATCAATTTCAAAAGTGAAACAGGCCTTCTAAGCAGACAACTGGGAAGCCAAAAACCATACCCATGAGAAATTTTGCATTTTGATGTTTTGTCCTGATTTAGAATTACATTTTTATTTCAAAAACCACCAGATTTTTTTTTGCAGGAAGTGATTTCCATATCCTGGCCAGGTCTATTAAAAACACAGAGTATTTATTAACCTAAAAGCATACACTGTACAGGAAACTAAATCAAATCTTGAAAAAAATTACTTCACTTTTGGTGTCTATTACTGTTGGTGCTCGCACATAACTCATGTTGGCAGAATAAGTATTAAACTGAACGTGTAGTGATAAAGTTATATGTATTTAACTATGTGAAGAAAAGTGCTGACAGTATTTTATAGCTGCTTCTTTTTTGAGCCTACAAAGAGGCAAGAGGATTGACTTCACTTCTTCCCTTTTAAATATTTACTGGAAAGGCATCGGGTCCAAAATACTACCCTTGTTTTCTATTTTCTACTTGAATTCAAGGTAAGCCTTTTCTTCTACACAAAGCCCACATGCTAAAGCAAAACAACTACAAAATCTGGATACAAAAAAGTAAACTCATGGTAGGGTGTTTTCCCCCTTTTTATTTTAAAAATCTTATAGATTCCCATTGAAACTGTTGCCTTGAAAATCCATTAGAAAAAAGCAAAAATATATATGTGGATTTACAATTCAGTTCTGGACAGAATTAAATGCATGGTAAGGGTAGTGATGACTTGGGTGAACTTCAAAAAGTTCAGATGCTTATCCAAATTATTCAGGTCTGTAAAACTGTGAAGGAAATCTTAAAGGCTCCCTGGTGAGATTTCTGACAATTCGTTATTTCCAGCCCAGAAAGAAATACCAGGATAACAGTCTCTCCCACAGTATTATGCCACTTCCTCTGCAGCAATTGCATGTAAACAGAAACAGAATTTTTAAATGAAACTTAAGTTAATCTAATTTTCTTGAACTTATAAACATTTTCTTTAGACTTTTGGTAAGACCATGTCTACAGGGACTATAGTGGCATAGCTAGGGCACCATAGCTATGCTGGCATAACCCAGTAGCATAGATGCAGCCTAAACCAACAGAACAAGGTTTTCTGTTGCTATAGGAACATCACCTCCCTCAGTGCTAGTAGCTAGGTCGACAGAAATGTTCTTCTGTCAATATACCTACGTCTACACTGAGGTCATGGCAACCTACATTTTAAGGGTAGATCAGGCCTCAGAGTTCAGACTGGTTCTTTATTTCACCTACTTAGATCTACAGCACTGAAAAGGAAATCTTAGAGCTGCCTGGTGAGATTTCTGGTAATTCTTTACTTCTAATCAGGAAAACAAATACCAGGTAAACATTCAATATGATCAGCCACAGAACTCCACTGTCCCAACTCAGACACATGGCAGGGGCTAGAGGAATTTGTATTGAGATGGTGTAACCCACGCACCTTCTGGGTGTGATGTTTTGTCCCATCTAGTGGCACCAAGACTACTTAAAGAGAGAGAAAGCGAGTCTGCTCTACAGCCTTTGCTAACAGCCAATTGGCTTTTAGCTCATGCTGAAGAGTCTTATGCACTAAGCTCCAGAGGTCCCCCACCAACGACCGGGGTCTGTCAGCGTTACAAGTGGGGACTCATCCGGGATTTCAACTGGGAAGTCTCTGAAGCCCGGGCTGCGTTTCCTCAGCTAGGGAAAGTATGTAACCCACACACCTTTTGGGTGTGGTGTTCTGTCCCATATAGTGGCACTGAGACCTCTTAAAGAGAGGGATAAATGAGTCTGCTTTACAGACTATTATTGTTGTGGCAGAGGCTCATGATTAAGTCCCTGTTCCTCTCTCGGGGTATGTCTACACAGAAAAGAAAAACCTGTATCTGGCCTGGGCCAGCTGACTTGGGCTTACGGACCTCAAGTCATGGGGCTCTCATTGCTGAGTAGAGTTCCGGCTTTATCTTCCAGGTGCTCAATAGCTTGGGCTTGTGTACCTAAAAGATCACCTAAAGCTCTGAGATGAGAACCATGGTCAATAAGCCAGCTCCTCAGCCACTATGGAACTTTGTACTATAAAGGCACAGTTCAACTGTGTAGGAGACTGCTTTCTCAGGGGCTCATTGGAAACTGTGGAATGAACTCCCACATTAATTAAGGACCTTTACAACCCACATCACCTTCCGTTCCAATTGCAAGCCTTCAATCTCACTTTCTCTCAAGACATAGGAAAATAAAACCTCAAACAAAACCTTACCAAAACCAAAACCCTGAACAGCACACACAATTTTCCTTTTAAGGTAGGGGTGGCCAAACTTTTTGACCCGAGGGCCACATCTGGGTGAGGAAATTGCATGTAGGGCTCTGGCAGGGGGTTGGGGTGCGGGAGGGAGTGCAGAGTGTCAGAGGTGGTATGGTGTGCAGGAAGGGGTTCAGGGAAAGGGGTTGGGGCAGAGGAGGGGTGTCGGGTACATAAGGGGGCTCAAGGGAGGGGGCAGAGTATGGGAGGGGTGTGGGGTGCAGCAGGAGCCTCAGGGCAGTAGGTTGGGGGGCAGCAGGGGTGTGAGGTGTGGCAGGGGTTCAGGGTGCAGGAGAGGTGCAGCAAGGGGCTCAGGGCAGGGAGGTGGGGAACAGGAGGGGTTTGGGCTCTGGCCCGGCGCCACTTACCTGGAGCAGCTCTGGGGTGGCCCTGTGCCGCTCCCGGAAGCGGCCAGCACCACGCCCCTGAAGTCCCTGGAAGATGGGGGGCAGAGGGCTCCATGTGCTGCTCTTGCCTGTGAGTACCACCCCCGAAGCTCCCACTGGCCACAGTTCCCCGTTCCCAGCCAATGTGAGCTTTGGGGGAGATACCCACAGGCAAGAGCATTGCGCAGAGCCCTCTGCAACCCCTCCTGCAGGGGCCGCAGGGACATGGAGTCCGCCGCTTCCTGGAGCGGCACGGGGCCCATGGTGCTATGGAGGTGGCAATCCCGCAGGCCGGATCCAAAGCCTTGAGGGGTCGGATCCAGCCCACGGGCCGTAGTTTGCCCACCTCTACTCTAGGGAGAAAGAGAACAAACCACATATGACAGATGATAGTGCACTATTGGAAAGCATTCAGATTCTACAGTGATAAGAGTTGTATAAGAATCTATAGAATAGAGTGGGGTCGTGAAACTAGTGTCAAAATCTCAGTGCAAATCCAGCCTAATCTAATTAAAGAACCGGAACTTCAAAGACAAAATTGAAATTTTAAAACCGTGGAAAAATCAAACAGAGGTTACAGCCTATAAGAGGAAGAAGATATTGACATTTGGTCAATAGAAATTATACCTGTGTCTTCTTTATTTTCTAGCATTTAAACTGAAGATATAGAATTGTACCCCAATTCTGTATTTGCGGAAGAGCCTGTCACAATTTGTTATATCAAAGTTGTGAAAAAACAAATAATCCAAAATTAGAGAAGTCAGATTTTTTCTATTTTTAAAATCTAGACTTCTGTTCAGCCTGCTCGCCATGAGTCAAATGTATTTTTAGCATGTTCAGAATAATTTAATCTAAACTTTGCAGTAAACTAGGTCATGAAAAAACAATGTAATAAAATACTGTGCATACATGCATGAATCAGCAACAGCTGAGCTAGTGGAACAGTAACACTAGCAAGCTCTTCCTCCTCCATGTCTGATAAGAAATGATGTAGGATCACTGTGGAATTATCAGAAAGTTCAGGGAGCATTCCGTTGTAACAAAAAGATCAAAATTTCAAGAGTATATTTCAAAATTTCAAGAGTATATTTCAGTCATTCATTAGAAGCAAAGAACCAGGAATATGGATCTATTTCAAGGCAACTTCGAAGCTGTTGTCATAGTATTTGTGTTCATGCCAAAATGAAGAAATGCCAGAAATTTCAAAATAGATCCTTACCTCTGAAGGTTCCCAGTCCAAGCCCCAAAGGTTCAGATAAGCATAGAAGCTTTGAGGGTTTTATTAGCACCATATCATCAAATCTTTTGAGATTTACTAATGACTCATTTTAAGAATGAAGAGATGAGAAGTTGGTTTTGCTTAAAGCTCCATAATTAAAATGTAGAAAGCGGTTTTCTGAAGTTTTCAGCCAAGTATGAGGTCTATGATACTTTATGAGGCACTATCGTGTGTATCTAAGTACATGAATGAAACTAAAATAAGTTTGAGAAGTTGGACAGTCAGTAGTTGTGAATTAGTTTTTAACAGAAACTATCTTGCTTTGGATAGAAAATTTCCTTTATGTTTGGCTCTAAAAAAATAAATAAATCTATATTTAAACTTAAAATGGAAGAAGAGCCAGAGACTGCATGATGTTGACAAGGGAATTTACTATTGATATTCATTGTACAAGTAAGCTGCTCAGATACTTAAGGCAGCTTACATTAACCTAACTCTACAGTGTAGACCAGGCCTCAGTATGATTATTCTTTATTTAATTGTCATCCAAATAAATTAGGAAAATTCATGCTGTTCTATTTCAGAGGCAAAGAGTTTGTAAGGTCTTTATGTAATTGTGTGGGACTATGCAATAAATTCCCATTTGTTAACTTGTGGTCTGTGATGTAGCCATCTACAGTTTTACTGGAACTGCTGTTGCAATTTTTGCTATGTTCAGCATGTTTAGAATATTAAAAACAGGATAGATTACACAGCAGTATGTGATCTAGACCCTTAGCTTTCATACAAGATACAGTTTAATCAGAGCTACATAAAACACTATATATCTAGTGTTGAATCAGAAGTGCATTCATATTTAATCTGCGCTCGTGTATAAGGCATACATGTCTATATCACAATAGCTTGATCTGAATGCATACCTTGTGTGTCACGATCACACCAAACATTAGAAAAAAAATTGCTGAAATCAGGGACAAATTAGACCCGGCACTAAAGCATGTCTCTTACTTTAGGCAGGTGGGTAGTGCAACTCGGACTATTCATGTGCATATTCTTAAAGCCCTTGCTGAACTGGAGCTTTTATGAGCTGACATTTACTAAACAGTTTGCAAATTAAAATGATCAGTCAGAAGAACATCTCCAGATACTAGGCTCTACATTACTTACTTTGGCAGTTTCTTCTGTGTTCAACTTATTACCCTTTAACAGCATAATCTTGAAAGGGTTGCTAATATCCCACACACTCTGAGTCAGCTGCTGCAAGTAAAACAGAAATGTGGAAGTCTTTTTTTAAATACAATTTAGTGATCTAGTATTTTACGTGTTAAATATTTTTGCAATATTCATGTATAAAGCTAAAAATGCATGATTAAATATTTAAACTAATTAATAAGAATTTAAAAAAATGAATGAATGAATGAAAATTCAGCTATCATAGCCACAAGACCATTTCAGATGTGCTGAGGGAGCAGGAGAGGAAATAACCCATGTAAACCACATCTTGGGACTAAAATATGCCTGCTGTGATGGCTGACAAATAAGAATAATAAATGTTACCTCCTTTAAGTTTCAAACCTATTCACCTCACATACATACAAGCTGTTTAAAAACAAAAACACAGAACTTTGCAGTAATTAACTACTGTATCACTGAACAAAGTCTCTCCTTGTTCCCAGGATTTACACATATATAAATTGCAATCACATTCTGAGGATAGCAGTTTAATTAACATAGACTGATAGCATTTAAAAAAAAAATCCAATTGTTAGACATGATATTAAGAATTAGTAAAAATATTTCAGAGTTTACTGAAGTGGCAGCACTGTGCAGCAAATCTGCATTAAGAAGCAGAGGCAAGACTGCAGCTGATGAAGAGCAGGCATGCAGTTGAAGCTGTGGACTCAGTCGTTCCCTCTTGTAACTTCTCCCCTGGTTAGTTACAGGTAATCACCTGCTCTTCTGGCTTGTAGTAAAAAGTAGTGACAGTAGTAGTGGAAAAGAGACATTAATTTGGAAAAGGGTAAAAGAATCAAAATGGAAAGGACAGGGTAAAGGCTACAAGGCCTCTTATCCTTGATGTAATATCTTGAACAATAGGAGACTCTTGGGAAAGAAGTATGAGAGGAAAAACATACATAAAGAAAAAAGTCATCAGTGGTGTGTCTTAAGTTATTTTTGTCAGTAAATGTTCTCCTTATCAACTTACAGTAACTGTTCGTGTTTTTTTTGGTGGCAGAGGAAGAGGAAGATTGGATGATTTTCGGTTTATGGCACCTTCTATGGCAATCATTTCCTGTTCACACATTTTCTTTATGCTGCAACACTCAACCAGTGTCAGGTGAGGAAGAATCCTGTTCATCACACACTTATGGATATACTGAAGCCAGACAGAAAATAGTTGTTACAAGCTGATACTTCCTCTTCTGATAAACCTGACATCTCTGTGATTTCTAAATACTATGTGATGTCACAAGCTATGTCAGACCCAAATTTGGAGCAATTAACTCCTGAAAATTATTGCATTTGAAAGGAAAAACTTCATAGAAAAAGAGTATTAGTTTAAGCACTAATGTGAAACTTCTCTAATTACCATGAGAGTCACAGAGAATGCACTTGAAGTGTATGTAATGAAACAGCAGCAGTGCAGATACACTATTGTTTTACAGGAAGAAAAAGAGCCTTTGGCATGAATTATTATTATAAATTTGAGAGGTACTGTCACCTGAGGAACAAAATAACCAAATAAAACTGATTTTATAGTTATATATATTTAAAATAATGGGCCAGATTCTCAGCTGATGTGAACTTGGATAGTTCCACTAAAGTCAGTGGAGCTTTACTGACTAACACCAGCTGAAAATTTGGCTAATTATGTCTAAAATTTAAAGTTGAGACAAACTGACCAAAAAATTGTCTAAGCTCATGACAACAATTCAATCTGAACTAGTGTGATTATGGAGAGAGGAAAAAAAAAAAAAAGCAGTCAGCCTTATTTTTAATATTCTAATGTTGTCCTTATTTTCTGAATCATGATATAATGCTAAATCGGCTCTAATAAGCAAGATAAAATATCTTTGTGTGGGAAATACATTCTACTTCTCAGCATGATAATCCTTGTGAAATTTTCTTTGACCACAAAAATAAATTATTGTTTCAACAACACTTCTAAAATAAATAACCCAGCTGTTCCAAAAGAATTAATTCCTCAACCAGAAGTTATTCCAGCATAATTGTGAATTAATTTTCCTTGTTTCCAGGCAAAACTCACTTTTGTCTTAAATTTAGAATTAAAAAAATTTCAATACCTGGAACTGAATTAATGGGTGGTCACCAAAAATATATTCCAGTCTTCCACTAATTTGCAACACATAGTCAGAAGGATCAACTTCGTCTTCCTTTCCATGGATAGTCAAACGTTTTCGGATTGCCAATTCATTCAACTTGACAGGATTTATGTTAGGAGACACTTGAAAACTAAATACATCCTAACAACATAAAAAAGAAAGACTATTTAACACTCAACTTTTCAGAAAAATGTATTAAAAGGAAAAATATAAAGTTTCATACCAGGCTGTACATAAGTGATAGTTTTCAGAAGCATCTAAGTGAATTAGGAGCCTAAATCACTTCCGTGCTTTTGACAATTTTGCTCAATATATTTCAAGTGGAGTGGGTATTAGTTGTATTGATAAATGTTGCAAAAGTATCTGTCATAGTTGGATTCATAACCTGATACAAGGCTTGTGTATAGGTTTTATTATTACTATTTTAAGTTATTTCATTTCTCTCAAGGAAAGGTTACTTCAGATATACAGATAACTTCATTTGGCATGTATCTAAGTTTCATATTTGCACTTTCCACAAAAAATGAAAAAAATTATGAAAATCTATGTTTAATATTATCATTAAGGCAACTATGGTTAATCTGTATTCAACTATTGTGAATGAAACAGTAACCCTCCTAGATGCTATGAGACAGTTATCTCCTAATCCTAGCTATCAAGACAACTTTCAAGAGCACGAAAGCTTAAGTAGAAATATTAGTCTACCAAAACTGAATACACAATCCACATTTTATTGTTTTCTATTTATGATTTTTATTTTTAAATTTTTACCACAAAGGGATCGATAATATGAGAACAATGTTTCTGGGAGCCCTTGACTTGCAGGCAAGCTCAAATAAGGAAAACATAAAACAAAGTCTATATTTGTAATATCTATCGGTTTTAAGCTTGTGAGTTTGAATGCTTTAAATCATAAAAATTACTTGCCGGTATATAACTATTGATTATCATTATTTGTCATGCAGCAGTGCCTAGTGGGTTCAACCAGGTCAAGACAAATAGGAAGTGACAGACCCCGCCCAAAAAGATTATAATCTAAGACCCAACACTGCATGTTCTTAATGGAACTGGTCACAGTGAATAAAGTTAAGCATGTACATAGGTCTTTGCAGGATTGGGACCAAAGGACTCAAACATGTAACTGCCTCTGCACAAGCTACCCATGAAGTCAGTTTCAGGATTATCGCCTAAATACAAGATGCAACAAGTGGGCAAAGCAACATAACACAGAGATATTTATCAAATTTTCCTGTAAGTAAAATCTTGCACAGAAAAATAAAAAAACAGGCAGGCAGTTAAAAAATTAGGCTATGCTAGCAGAATTATATTTCAAAAAAATATATTTTATTTTTTTGGGGCGAAGTGGCAGATACCTGATGAGATTATGTAAAGAATATTGGAAGAACCTGAATTTTTCAGTGAAACATTTTAGATTGATTTCAGAGATTATATGCATATTCCCCATGCTGTTCTAAACTATTTTTTGTTCTAAAAGCTAAAGTTATGTAGTTACTGTATCTAAATTAGTTTCTTTGAGACTACCACAGAGACAAGTTATGGTGAAATTAAAGAGTCTCAAAAAGGAGAAATATTTCTTCCATAGAAAACTTCCCTCTCTCCCTTTTCAACATATGTTATACAAGTTGATTTGTAACAACTCACACAGAATTTTCATTTAAAAAATACTCTAGAAAAATGTAATCACTCCAAAAGCAATTTACAAATGTACTGTGATCTAGCTTGCAATATTTTGTCTTGCCTCTTATTTATATATAGATTTCTTGGTAAAAAGCCAAGCCTCTCAAATGGAAAATTATAACCATAATAAACTTAAGTTAAAATCAATTCAACATTTTCTCAATTTTAGAATGTTATGGTCCACATCAGCCTCCCTTCCTACAGCTGTTGCCAGACCCCAGGGGCCTCTTTTGTCCCCTTACCCTCACCATAACTAATGTGAGGGAGCCATGGAGTGAAGCGATCTCTCCCCACAATTGCTGATACTGTATTACAGACTCTTATTTGCGGGGGGTATCTTTACATGTATTTAAACGTGTGAGAGAGGTGGTTTCTCTCTCGATCAAGGAGCCAGTTTGATTAATGTCATAGTTGGTTGATGTATTCTAGGCAGCTAATCTTGGAGATTATTAGATAATTATTTTGGGGATAACCCTTTTTGTAATTCCTCAGTTTGCTCTCTCTGGTTGAAAGGAGATGCCACTCTTCATTCTTTATTTTTTAATTCTCTTTTGATTATTGCTTTTATAAAACTAACAAAACACAAACAGAAACATCCATATAGCACTAATGTACCACAGAACTATTAATGGCTGTTGGAACCAAACTGGCATCAGAAATGGACTGGGAAGCAATGAAGGGACCACAAAACAAATTTGATGTGTTCACAGCAGCCTAAGCCATGGAGAAGGCAAGTAGCCACATTCTGCACTAGCTATAATTTTCACAGTGTTTTTGTAACAGCTTCAGATACAAAGAATTACAGCAAACTAATCTGGAAGTGACAAATGCATGAGCCTCTGGAGCCAGGCCTTTGTTGGGAAGGTACGAGAGAAAATTCATATTAAGCTGGACTTGGAAGAATGTTGTTATTGTTGTTTTGTCATTGATTATCCAGCCTCAACTATGTAGTCAGGATTATTCTTTTTCACCAGATCAGCAAAGTTCTTCTTTACTGTTTCCAATCAATCTCTTTTCAATCAATCAGAGAGATTTCATTAGTATCAAGTTTAAAATCAGAACAGTTGATTTAAGAGCATGAATAGCTAAGAATTGGGTCAAAATTTGCACCATATGTACTCAATGGTTCTGAGAATTCTCTTTTAAAATCAGCCATCCTGATTCATTCTAGTGCTGTAAAAATAAAGGGAGCCAGACTCTAAGAAGTCATTCCTTCAGAGAACATTTAGGTACAAATGGGAAACAAATTCTATAAAATGCCTGGGGATTCAAATCTCAGACAAATCACGAAAAGCTCTACAATTTAAATGTCACTACTTCAACAAAAAGATCTGGCTTGCTGGAGGAAGCATGCAATCATGAAAAGCTCTACAATTTAAATGTCACTACTTCAACAAAAAGATCTGGAGTGCTGGAGGAAGTATGCAATTTCTTGGCTGGGCAGAACAGTCAGAGTCAAAATGAATATTTTGCCAATGTTCTCTCTTGTTTCAAACTCATTCTAGTGATCATCCCAGAAAAAACCCTAGCAGGAACACAGAGAATGTTGTTAGAATTAATATGGAATAAGAAAAGACTACAAGTGAGCGCAGATACTTTGTACAGAACTACTCGAACAGAATGGAGACTCGCTAATCCAAATATTCTGTAGTATTATTAAATCAAATCAAAGCGGTAGTGGAGAGCTCTAGCCCAGCCAAACACTGGGTTATAGAACAACTGTGGCAATGTAAACACTGCTAGGCTACCATGGATCGATAAAATATTATGCTTTCCAGAAATTTATACGCATCCTTTAGCAAAGGCTACTCTATGGATTTGGGATAGAACTAGGGATAGTCTTTCCCCTTACCAAATGACACTCATTTTCAAAAACTCTAGATCTTAACCTAATCACAAACCACGCTTTAAAATGGGAGAGATAGAATACAAATAGTTGTTCACCTATTCAGTAAGAAACTTTTCTAACTTGTTTAGAACTCAAGCTACCTTTAACTTGCCCACTTTCCCAGGGTATGACCTACATTCAAAGTTAGGTATTATGTTTCTCAGCTTTCTAAAAAACTTTTATACAGGTAATAGTATAGCATGATTTAGAAACAAAGTGTTTGTCTACAGTACGGGATTATTCTATTTTACATTAACCGGTTTTGTAAAAACAGTTGTATAAAGTCGAGTGCACACTAACGCACATTAATTTGCAATGTGCGTGCATGTACCGATCTAGCGTCGCATTTCGCGAGCTTTGCACGTTGGTGCTTCCATAGTTCCTGCAGTCTCCCCCGTTCCATTGGAATTCATGGGTTTGAAGATCCAATGCGCAAAAACAAGGTCGGAGTGATTCTGGTAAATGTTCGTCACTCCATCCTCCTCGTGAAAAGCAACGCATACAATCATTTCGCACCCTTTTCCTGGATTGCCCTGGCAGATGCCATAGCACTGCAACCATGTAGCCCACGTTTTGCCTTTTGTTCACTGTATGTGTTAACCTGAATCTGCCTGACAAGCCTACTGCCAGGTGCTTACACAGCAGCATTCATTGCCTTGCAAGTAGCAGAGATGGTTACCTCCCTATTGTGTACTTCTAGCTTGCATTGTAAATTGGCAATGAGATGATGCTTATCAGTCGCTCTGTACCCGCCTACTGCTGTCATGGGTGCTCCTGGTTCTCGTCTCGCACTTAGGTTGGCTGGGGCAATGGACAAAAATGGAATGACTCCCCAGGTCTCATGTTTTGTCTGCAACATAGAGAATCAGTCCTGCCTAAATATGGGGCAGTCTGTACTACAGAACCGGTTATCATGAGAACAGAAAGCACAGCCGCTCCCTGTCAGATCCGCAGAATGATTAATTGACGCTCAATGCATTCTAGGGGGCCCCCGCAACAACCCCACCGTTGCTTCCCTCCTCCCGCAACCTTCCTGGGCATACCTCGGCAGTGCCCCCTATTTGTGATGAAGTAATAAGAACATCAGGCATAGAAACACCTGACTTTTTAGTGAGATAAAATGAGGGAGGAAGCTCCACTGCTATGATAGTTCCAGGCACAGTACAGAATCTTTTCTTCAACACGAGAGGAGGGAGCTAATGGAGCTTCGCCTCCAGTTGCTATGCATGAAGACGGCTTAACCAGCCCGTCTGTACTATCGCCCGAAATGACCAGCGTCAAGTCCCATTTTTACCCAGTGCCCCCCAACCTCACCCAGCAGCCGGAGCACTCACAGGCTGATGATGAGACAAAATATCGTAATATTGCTACCACCATGCCACCCGGAAGGCGGATGCTCAGTGTTCACCGCTCGCAGCCTGTCTACCAGCAGCATGCATAGACCAACAGGGTGACACTGAAAAAAGGTGAAGAACTGTTTTTTTCCACTTTTCTTTGGGCTGGGGGGGGTAAATTGACGACATATACCCTGACACCCAGGAAAATGTGTTTGACCTTTCAGCACGGGAGCTCAGCAATTAATGCATGCTTTTCGGAGAATTGCCGGGACTGTTGGATAGCTGGAGTCCTCAGTACCCCCTCTCTCCCCGCATGACGTCCATTTGATTCTTGCGCTTTCCGTTATGCTTGTCAAACAGAACAGTGCTATGGCCTCTTCTATTATAGTTGGAGATTTTTTCAAATGCTTTGTTCATTCGTCTTCTGTAACGGAGCTCGATAGAACAGATTTGTCTCCCAATACAGCATCAGATCCAGATATCTCCCATATGGTCCATGCTGAGCTCTTTTTGATTTGGGACTGATCGCCCCCATGCTGATCAGAGCTCCAGCTGCAAACAGAAAGAAATTCAAAAGTTCAGCGGGTTTTCCTGCTACCCTGACCAGTCCAAGTTCAGAATGCTTTCCAGACGTCACAATGGTCCCTGTGGGATACTGCCGGCAGCCAATACCGTTCATCTTGCAGCCACACTATCCCTTATCTGACATACGGCAATACATCAGCGCTACTCCTCTCTCAGGAGGAGTACAGAAACCGCGTTAAAGAGCCCTTTATATCGATGTAAGAGTGTTTTATGGGAATGGTGCTATGTTAATCGGTTTACACTGCTAAATTCGGTTTAAAACCTAGTTAACAGCCAAAATGTTTCTAAACCTTAATTTATAATCCATGCTTGCGACAAATTCCTAACCGCCTCCCTCGCCCCCCTCCCCAATCCAATATGAAAGACCAGATAGACCATTACTGCAGTTACCAAACAGAATTTTATCTAGAAAAAGATACCAGTGACCTCAGCTCTGTAGCACCATACGAAAAAATCTTATAGGGTCCTGTTCAGTGTTCCTCCATCTCTCGTCATGTTAAAGATACTATAGAGCATTAATGATAAGTGTGCAAAATTTTCTTTAAAAATGACACTTTGTGCATATATGTATAGATTATGTCTAGTCATGAGAGGATGGATCACTCTTAATCAATATCACAAGTCATGACATTTTTTACTAATCCACATGACTTCATAGCAGCTAATAGCTGCGCAAAAAAACATGAACCTCTTATCTTCTGGTACTACTTCGACACTCAAGCATGCTCATGGAAAAGCGAAAAATATTCTAATTGGCAGACAAATACGGAGGTTGTGTTATGACAAGTTAACTACAATTACGTACCAGCAAAAATAGCGACAACTAGATACTTAATAAGAATCGGAGTCAGCGCGACCTCGTACTTCATTACTCAAAAGTCCAATTCACCTCCAAAAATTAGCACATTGCCCAGTTTTTATTTTTTTTTAATATTTGATAAACATGACTGGTCTGTTAAATCTTTAATCAGAGATTTTATTCAATTCTATAAAATTAATAGAAATGACATCATATATGTGATGTAATTATGCTCATTCTGTAAAAAGGTAACACCCTGTTAAATAGGCAGATTATTCCTGTATGTTTCTTTAAATAACTCACTGTTATGATGATTATTGTTTTGTTTCTAATAATTAAATGGCAAGATTTGTAAACCTGTTAATATTTATTAATTAAATAAAAATAGTTTATAAAAAAAAGCAAAGGGAGAACAGTTGGAAGCATGAGAAGACCTCTTTGTGCTGGATCTCTAAAAGTAACTCTTCATGCTTGTGAAAGCAATAATCCAAAGAGAATTAAAATAAAACTGGCTTGAAACTAGTACTTTTTTCCCTTCTGGACAGGAGGTGCAATTTTCTGGGTGATTAGCTGGATTACACGTAAATTCCAACATTAACTATTTTTTAAATAAAGTTTTTTGTTTGTGCATGAGCACTATTATTTACAAGACAAATAAAGAGAAATCTAGTGCCTTATGCTTTTCCGAGGGTAGTTATACACTGTAATTCACAACCTGATTGCTACTAAATTAAGCCCAAAGATGTTCAATAGTGAAGAGCAGATCGTTCGTCTCACATCAAAGCCAACATGAAGTGTAGTTCACATACGAACTGTGATCCCAAATCAAAAACTACATGTATGTAAAAAAAAAAAAAAGACTCCTATTCTGGCATCTAGTAACTCTACCTGGCACTTATCAAAATGAATGGCCACTACAAGATTTCCACCATAGAGTTTATCTTGAAAGTTTTCTGGGATTGAGGGTTCTTGTTCTGGTGGATAGCTGTGCTTTAGCCAGTCAACCCAGGACAGGCCCACAAGCGACAGGAGTTTCTCTTCACTGATTCGTCGCATTTTACTACGGAATTCTTTCACTTCAGGGTCCTGTAAGGCATCAAACTCATGGAGGCCTAAAAAGATTCAATCAAACAAGGAATATTTAGTTGCATAAATATTGTATAGCTATTCCCACCCACTCACCCTCAAAACCTTTGTTAACAGAGTTAAGACTGCTTATGTGCTTTTTTTTTTTTTTTTTAAATCAACATAATTACTAAAGACAAAGAAAATCACCAGTTAAGGCTAAATGAACATGCCATTAGCCTCAGTTTTCTCACCTAAACATTTTTTACTTCCAAAATAGCACAGAAAATTCTAATCTCTCCAGGACAGTTTTTGTACCAGACCTGGAATTCAAATCAGTAATGCAAAGAAGAACTTTAGTCCTGCTCTAAAAGAAAACCACAATGCAATGTTAACCATGGACTCACTACCACAACCTATGTAAGATGTTACAAGATACTTAATATTTTGCAAACAGCATTTTTCTATAGAATTTTTGTGCCCAGAACAAAAAGTCATGCATAAAATTGGGGAGAAAAAACACACCCCACTTCTAAAAGAAAGCAGTTAAAACACTACATTTGTGTTCCTCATAACATTTTCACGTGATTATGAAGAGACTTATTAAAACTATACCAAGTCACAGCTTGAAAAATTTTTAATGTCACCTATTAGCCAGAGCCCAATTTGTTCTAGGGGCAACATCCTGGCAAGAAACCATGCTCTCCAGCCTAGCTACCAAAAAGGGGAGAGTTCCTCAGTTTCTTGCCAGAGTACGGTCCCTGGATCTTACTTGTGGACTCTACCATTTTTAATAGGATTTAGATAAATAATTTTAAAGAGAGACATTCTGAACAGAAAATTCTAGGCGATAGAAGAGCTTGGCTTTTTCTACCTCAGAAACCTATAGAAAATGAATAATCTAAACTGAAATTCCTCCCCTTGAAGCCAAATACAAGCAACGGTGGTACTTAAACATACAGCAGAGAATTTGGTTGCTTTGCAAATCTCCAGGACTAAGATTTTTTGTTCAGATCCATAGATGACAGAAACTTCCCAACTGTCAGGGTGGTTAAGCACTGAAATAAATTGCCTAGGGAGGTTGTGGAAACTCCATCACTGGAGATTTTTAAGAGCAGCTCAGACAAACACGTGTCAGGAATGGTCTAGATCAGAGTGGGCAAACTTTTTGAAGTTTGCCACATCTGGGTGGGGAAATTGCATGCAGGGCCATGAATGTAGGGCTGGGGTGTGGGAAGGAGTGTAGGCTGTGGGAGAGGGTACAGTGTGCAGAAAGGGGCTCAGGGCAAGGGGTTGGGGCAGAGAAGCGGTGCGGTGTGTACGAGGGGGCTCAGGGGAGGGGTTTGGGGTGCAGGAGGCATGCAGCAGGGAGTTGGGGTGCAGGCAGGGTGCTCAGGTCAGGGAGTTGGGCTGCAGGATGCAGGAGGGGTTCAGGCTCTGGCTCACTGCTGCTTACCTGAAGTGGCTCTGAGGTGGCCTGCCTGCCCTGGCCCCGCGCCACTGCCAGAAGCAGCTGGCACCACATTCCTGTTGCCCTTGGAGGAGAGGGGCAGAAGGCTCCGCATTGGCCTCCCATTCCTGGCCAATGGGAGCCACA
The DNA here is from genome assembly GCF_003597395.2 of Chelonoidis abingdonii. Lineage (NCBI taxonomy): Eukaryota > Metazoa > Chordata > Testudines > Testudinidae > Chelonoidis > Chelonoidis abingdonii. Next base: position 43,433,443 of record NC_133776.1, on the reverse strand, counting down.
TAGGGAGGTACCCACAGGCAAGGGCAGCACACACAGCCCTCTGTCACCCCTCCTCCAGGGGCAGCAGGGACACAGTGCCGGCCGCTTCCAAGAGCAGGAGGCGGCCCGTGGCACCGCACGGCTGGCAATCCCATGAGTCGGAGTTTGCCCACCCCTGGTCCAGATAATACTTAGTCCTGCCATAAGTGCAGGGGATTGGACTAGATGACCTCTCGAGGTCCCTTCCAGCCCTATGATTCTATGCTTATTTTGCTTAGTAGTGAAGTTAAAACTTACTTTTATTCCTGTTCATCCTTCAGAACCAGAAGAGCTGCTGAAGAGTGAACTGACTATTCTGGGTGGAGCATTCCATACAATTTTTAATTCAGTTTTGAGAGCAGAAATGTTAATGCAGTCTGGGATAAGGATTCAGTTCAACAGCAAGAACAAAAGCCTCTCCAGATCACTGCTAAATGAGAAAGCACTCCTACTCCCAGACCCCAAAAGATCGCAAAATTAAACCGCTTTACCTCCCTGCTCCCTCCCATCTTGCAAGGCAACAGATGGTAGGTAAAGCAGTGTGGCCAGACAAAACTTGAAGACATCAAGGAGAAAAGGTTTGCAAGCCACCAGTTCTCCTTCCCACAAATAATTAGGAGAAGATAGAAGAAGAGGATGGAAAGATGGTCTGGTGGCTTACAAGAACTAATGCTGCAGCAAACAGACAAGTTTACCCTAGCATTTCTCTTGGTGATTTTTGAACTAGTACAAATCTGATCCTCCAGTCAAAACCAAAAAAGATTAAAAATTTGTACAAACCAAATTCACTGGTGTAGCTTTGCTAAACCTATGTAAACCAAAAGCAGAAAGATCTCAGCTTTACTTCTTCAATACCTAATGAAGTAAAGGCATATATGAACATCACATTTCTCTCACTTTGAAAAATATTCTCCAAATTGTGTTAAAGCACCTTTTGAAAATCAGGCAAAGTTCATACTGGAATGAATCATGTTTCCAAAGCACAAAATAGGAGTCCAAGGCTAGCTCTGTACATAAATGTCTTGCAGAGTCATAAAAACTGAAATCAAATAATCTTTCAGAATACTATTTTTGGAGTGTTTAAACATGCTATGTCAGTAATGGCTCCATTGTCAGTTTGAACAAACAAGCAGACAGTTTGCTGCTATAACCTAAACAAAACTTGTAGTCTGTATAAAAGGACTAACAATTCTCCATTGTTTTGCTATGCAATGTATGACCTCACTAGTCCCTATTTGTCTTCATTTGTATCTGCAAGTGAATAATTTGACAATGTATTTAAAGATGAAAATTCTGTACTAAAAAGGCCAAAAACAATTCACTCATAGAGCACTGTTAAGCCTCTACAAAATAGCTTAACAGTTTTTCATTGTATGTTGAAAGATGTCTACAGTGCAACTATTAAGAAACCATGAATCATACCAAGCTAGCTGAAGCAAAAACCACCAACTACGCAAAACAAGAATAGGTTTCTACTAGGGCTGTAGATTAATCACAATTAATTCACCCAATTAACGGAAAAAAAATAATGGTGATTAATCACAGTTAAACAGTAAAAAGAACAGGAGTACTTGTGGCACCTTAGAGACTAACAAATTTATTTCAGCATAAGCTTTCGTGGGCTACAGCTCACTTCTTTGGATGCATAGAATGCATTTGTTAGTCTCAAAGGTGCCACAAGTACTCCTGTTCTTTTTGCGGATACAGACTAACACGGCTGCTACTCTGAAACCAGTTAAACAGTAGAATACCAATTTAAATTTATTAAAATATTTTGGATGTTTTTCTACATTTTCGAATATATTGATTTCTATGAAAAAACAGAATAGAAAGTGTACAGTGATTTATTACAAATATTTGCACTGTAAAAATGATAAAAAATATTTCAGTTCACTCATGCAAATACTTGTTCAGTGCAATTGTCTTTATCATGAAAGGTAAACTCTACAAATGTAGATTTGTTTTTGTTAGGTACTGCACTCAAAACAGACAGTAACATTAGAACTGACAATACATCATCCTACTTGTCAGCAAATCCCTAAAGACAAACAAGTTTGTTAACTTACGGGAGATACTGCTGCCTGCTTCTTATTTACAAAGTCAACCTGAAAGTGAGAACAGGCATTGCATGGCAATTTGTAGCTGGCATGCAAGGTATGCATGCCAGATAGCTAAACATCATATGCCCCTTCATGCTTCGGCCACTATCCAGAGGACATACTTCTGTGCGGATGATGCTCATAAAAAACAAATGATTGTTTAATTAAATTTGTGACTGAACTCCTTGAGAGAACTGTAGTCTCTCTGTTCGTTTTATCCACAATCTGCCATAATTTCATATTCTAGCAGTCTTGGATGATGACCACACACTGTTCGTTTTTAAGAACACTTTTACAGCAGATTGACGTAACGCAAAAGAGGGTGTCAATTGAGATTTCTAAACAAATAAGTTACACATCACGACCCACGTAGAATCTGAAGGTCTGTCCAAAATCTGAGAGGGAACAGGTACGGAGCTTGCTTCAAGAAGTCTTAAAAAGAAAACACAAATCACAGAAACAACAGAACCCGAAGCACCAAAAATTGAATCAGCTGTCCTGCTGGTGGCATCTGATCAGATGATGAAATGAACATGTGTCGGTCCACTCTGCTTTGGATGTTATTAAGCGAACCCTATCATCAGCAGGGAGCAGCTCTGGCAGAGCCATCCCTTGGGTAAGGCAAGTTGGGGCTAACTGCTCGACAGCCCTGCAACTTTGGGGGGCCCCCGCGGATGGTGTGATGGACGGCGCAGTCGGTCGCCGAAAAGAGAATCCATATTCTGTCCCAGGCCACCGCACCCGCAGGACACACTGTCATCTGGAATAGTGTTGAAGACATGAAGGGACATGTGAATCTTTAGCGCATCTGGCATGTAAAATTCTTGTGACACAGCTACAACAGTGCCACAAACATCTGTTTCACTTTCAGGTAGATGTCAACAGACGCAGCAGATTATCTCCGCAAATTGTAACTAAACTGTTTGGTCTGAGCAATTGGCTGAAGTAGGACTGAGTGACTTGTCGGCTCTAAAAGTTTACATTGTTTAAAATTTTGAATGCAGGTTGTTTTGTACATATTCCACATTGTAAGTTCAACTTTCATGACATGACAAAGAGATGCACTACAGTACTTGTATAGGTAAACTGAAAAATACTGTTTCTTTGTTTTTTACAGTGTAAATATTGGTAAAAAATATAAAGTGAGCACTGTACACTTTGTATCTCTGTTTAATTGAAGTCAATATATTGAAAATGTAGAACTCATCCAAAAATATTAATAGCAATTAGTGTTTTAATTGCTTGACACCCTATTACTACCTCTTACACACACATTAGGATCCTTATGTAACACCATCACACAGAATGACTTCTTCTGATCACTACTATCCATTTGCTTCGTCATTAACTTGATACATGGTCTAGAAATTCCAATAGCCTAGTTCATTACGACGTATGACAGAGAATTTAAATTCCCTAAAGAAAGATTCTATTTGATTAAGGACCACCCAACCAGCTCCAAAAGGAGTTTATCTAGCCTTCCTAGTTAGGTTTGGGGGAGAAAGAAGGAATACAACTAAACAGGCCTTCTAAAATCACTCAGGGTTAGGAAGTCTTTTGGAGGTAGACCCTTGATCTTCTGTCAGACAGTGTTAATGTGAAACAGAAAGTTTCGTACTGTGAGTTTTCAAGGGCCTCCTCTCTGGCAAGATGTACACAAGGAAATAAACCCCCACCACCCTCTCTCTCTCACACACACACACACGATGGGAGAGCAGGAAAATATTTGTCTGTAATTCTTCTTTGGAAATATCTCATGGGATTCTCACTTATGGGTCTCATGATCCCTGTGTGAAACTGGCAGAATTCCCCCTACCCTAAAGCTTTTTGGTCCTCTGAGGCAGCAGTAGTTCAAAATGAGCCCTGTTCTACTAATTCCTGACTATACTCTTATAAACATCAAGCCATATGCTTTTTGATTGTGATTAGGCAGGAGCTACAACTATTATCACTACCATATCAGCTCTTTCATCTCTGTTCTTTTTGGCTCTCTGTAGGAAACTCCTTGCCTGATTGTGGTCAATCAGGGACTGGCTAAGGCTGAAGTAGCCGCAGTTGGAGAAGCACGAACCATGCAATCAGGGAGGTCTGTGCAGAGTGCTTCTTCTGTCTCAAAAGTCAAACTTCTTTGAGCTAGGGAGTTCTGCTAAATCTCATGCTGGGAGCTGGAGGCTAAAGACTGAGAACCCATTAAAGATCATATCTTCAGAAAATTGATCTAAATGGCTGTAAATGTCATGCCACTGTCATCATGAATCAAAAGTGATTTGGATTTTTATTATTTTTGTTAAATTACATTTCAAACTAGTAGTAAGGCACTTTATCCACTTCATGCCTCTTGCACTTTTCAGATGGTTCCAGCCACTTGAACTTCATTATTGTGCATTATGACTTCACCAGATATGTGCGATAATTGCTCAGAAATACACATTTATTTTTGTTATTTCTATTTATTCTGGTTACAAAAATGACCTCACTACAATTTTTGAAACTTCCAATGTTAGTGTTATAATAGTGTTTAAAAAAATTCTTAAGTTACTTTTTCTGTCTGCTTTAGAATGGGTAGCTCTAGAAGATAAGGGCTGAGGCAGAGATATCCAGGCCTCTGTGAAACTAACTTACACAAAATAAATTCTCCCTCCCTTTTCCAAATAAAACAAAAGAGAAAAAATTCAAGATTACCTTTTCCTATAAGGACACCTATTTTGGAATCCAATTTTTCCCCTGGGTCACAGTTTCTTGTCACTAGTTTGAGGACAGGAAGAAAGGGTCTAACATCACACAACCTTCGTGTTTCATCCTCTAGTTCCTCACGTACAGCCGTCTGGTTCACACATGAGAACATATAAGAGTCAATCTCCATAAGGAGATGAAATAGAGGGTAGCTGTGTGCCTGCTTCCATAGTAGCTGCAAATAAGAAATAAACATCTATTAAGGTACCAAAAGCAATGTTGAGAGTTACGCTTAAAATTTATCTTCGGAAAGCTGATATTCTTCACAATGTTAGGGCTTTACCCTAATGGCACGGTCCCATTGATTTCAGGATCAGACCATTGTGAGACACTAAGATACTACATGGATAGGGCCATATCAATACGAGAGAGAGAGAATTGAGCACTAGAATGTGCTCCTGAATTATAGTACTGGAAAAACAACATACAGTGAAAAAACTGGCTGAACTGTTTGCCAGCTTATTTAATTCTTATACATACATACCAGTGTATTTGTTAGGCCTTGTCTTTACTGCTTAAAAAAAGGTATATTTTTACCTCAGGGTAACTAAGGCATGTGAGCTACCTCCAGATAAAATCATAGTGAAGACAAGGCATAGTAGTTTTATGTGAGAGGTCAGCCCCCACGGGGATGTATAATGCTGACTTCTCATAGTTAACCTGGTGGTAAAACTAACATGCCTTATCTTCATTGCATTTTTATCTGGAGAACTCACATGCATTAAGATACCCTGAGGGAAAATTCACTTTTTAAAAAAAAAAAAAAAAGCGAAGACAAGGCTTTAGTTTAAAACAACAGAGCACAGACAGATCCTAGAACCAGAGCTCCTTTGTGCTGCTCAGCAAGGTGTCACTCTCCTCCATCACTCTGGTGCCTCCCCCCATCAGAAGCGTCTCCTTTCCCAAAAAAATTTGTGGATAATTTTTTCTCCTATTCTCATTCACAGTGAAAGATCTAGAAGATACTAGAGGGAGGAGACAGAGTATGAGCAAAGGGAAGATGCTGAGAATTTCAAAAAAATAAGACTGATAAATAATTGTATCTATTGTTTCCATTTAATATTAATTCTTTCCACATTTCTAAAAATCACAGCTATGTACATAGAGTGGTTGGGCTAAACAACTGATACTATAGAGGTTTCATGCTTTTTTCAGTAATTCCAATAAGTTGTGGGATTTATTTTATCACTATGCTGAGTAAAAAAAATTCTTTACATTTTGGCAAACACATTCCCCATCAAACATTTTTTCCCATAAAAATTCAGACTAAGTCTTTTGACCAATTTTCATGCCATCTATTTATTACATTTAAATTACCAATAGATCAAACCAAAAGACAAACTTTCAGTATTTTCATCTTATGTTTGACATACTGTAGTGTTATAGGGATAGGGTAGCTACCCTTTAAATAAATTTGTGACCCCGCCAATATGTTCAGTATTTTAGAAGCCACCAGAAACCATATCAGCAGTATGGATGTAGCTAGGCCTTGCATGTTTGTGTATATTTAGTAAACATGATTATCTGTGATACAACTGTGCCCATATTTCATTTTTTGTTGTTACATAATAAACGAGAGACAGATACACTAAACGCCAGAGCCTCACTGTACTAGATACAAACATTAAATTATATACCTGCCCAACGGAGCTTATAATCTAAGTTTCATCTAACACAACACAGTAGAACCTGAGTTACAAACACCAATTATAAACTGAACAGTCACCCAAACACCTCATTTAGAACCACAAGTATGCAATCAGGCAGCAGCAGAGACAAAAAAAAAAAAAAGGCAAACAGTACAGTACTGTGTTAAATGTAAACTACTGAAAAAATAAAGGGAACGCAGAGTTTTTTGTTTGCATGGTTGTGATGCACTCCACATGCTTTATGAAAATGTTTGTTAAGTGTAAACATAATGTAACTGGAATATACTTTATGCAAAAGGTCTCTTGTAAGGTATCACTGTAAAGCTTATAATCTACTGTGTTCATCCTATTTGTATGCATGTACCATTCTCGTATCTGTAACTAGAAATACGAAGTATAACTCTGAAGTCCTATTGTAATTATGCAAAGTATGGGCCATTAATGGTGGTTTGGAGTCTTGCCATTGACTAACTAGGACAATTGGTTGTAAATGACTCTGTTTACTTGCAAGCCTTCGTGTGTTCCTGTGAGTCAGTCCAGGAAGAATGGAGGCTTGGAGTCTCACAGGACATGCGTCCATGTCACCTGGTACTGGAATCCATCTTAAACTTAGTGCTTTTCCATTTAGAAGAAGAAGAAGAGGTAGGAACCCAGAGAGACAAAAGATCCCCACCTTGTGACAAAAATATCAAAGGGGGTGGAACAGAACAGAAGGGTCCGAGTCATGTGAAATCCCCTGCTTTTCAGTGAAGATGCCTGCTGGAACTAACAAAGTCTGTACCAGGGGAAAGGATTGGGTCCAGACTAGGAAGGAGTCTAGGTGACAGTTCCAAGGGGGTCTCTGTGACAGAAACCGTCACAATGGTAATGTTTCAAAACTGTATTAAGTCAATGTTAAGCTGTAAACTTTTGAAAGAACAACCAGAACATTTTGTTTGGAATTATGAACATTTCAGAGTTATGAACAACCTTCCTGAGGTGTTCGTATCTCTGAGGTTCTACTGTAGATTGATACGACAAACTGGTGGGGAGCACAAGATAACAATCAGACTATTGGAATCAGTAGGATAAGCATGGTCACAGGACTCCAGCTGCCTAGCCACTGTTACATTTGTAGGCACCATGACACAAGTGGGTTTCAAAGAAAAATATAGAGGACAATACAATAGTCTTTTGCAGGTAACCCACTATTCATAAGGGTCGGCATGGAAGATAAGCCCAACTCTAATCTTCCATTGTTTTTTTTTCCAGCTGAATACCACTGGAGTTACTGCTAATTTACACAAGTGCACATAACTTCAGAATCAGGCCCCCGACATTGAGTTACACTGTCCCTATTCATTTCAACATAGAAAACTAGTTAATATTTCACTGACATTCTTTAAGATATTTTAAAAGTAACTTTCATTTTTATACTTTCCTAAATTGCATCAATATAAGCATAGTAACAGGAAAGCTGAAATCACTGACAGAAAAGGAGTTCTGTCTCTTCAGTTACTGTTCTAGTCTTGTGTACAAAGTTTTATACCCTAGCTTTCCTAAAGCTTTTTTGGAACAAGAACTAAAGAACAAATAGTGTGATCTCAAAAGGTATTTTAAATCTTCGGCTAAACAAAGAACCTTCAAAGTGCTTCTATGAGTAGAGCCAGTTTTTCTATAGATTTTAAGGCCAGAAGGGACCATTAAATCATCTAGTCTTCAATGATCTCATTCTTTCAGAGTTCCAGTGCTCTCCAAGGAAGAGGAATTAAAAAATGCATTTGGCTGTATTAAAATTCATTTATATTGAATAAACCACATTACCAAGCAACCCAGATCACTCTGTATGGATTGCCCTGGCCGCCATCAACTATTTATCGCTTCACCAATCTTTTGTTTCATCTGCACATTTATTGCAGTATTACTTCTAAATCATGATCAAAAACTGTTTAATAGACTAGGCCTCAAACAATTCCCTATGGCACCTACTCCTCAGAACACCCCATTTCGATGATGACCCCCAGACGACTACTTTTTTGAGATCTGTTCCACTTATCCATACTAACCTATTTAACATATGCTCTATTGATATCATATTATTCAACTAATTTTATCAAATGTTTGTAGGTATAAAGTCAACACTTTATAAAAATTCTAAATATATTGTATATACACAATCAATTTTGTAAAACCAATTTGTAATCTCAAAGAACAAAAATAAGATGCTTGATGAGAACGTTTTCCGTAAACCATGTTGACATCTATATTCCCTATTCTTTATTTCTGAGTGAAATAATGGAAAAATCCATATGTCATTAAGCTTGAATAATGTCAGGCTAATCAGTTCATTTTACCTGGGTCATCCCACCTGTCTTTTTTAATATTAGCACGTTAGCACTCTTCTTTACTTTCTAGGTTTCCACCTTACATTTATTTGATTGCAATGTTAAATTTATCTCCCTTTTTCATTTAAGTATTTCAGTTATTAGTGAAGATGTCATTCTAATACAAGAGAACACTGATATGAATTATTTTAATATGTACACGAATGTCTTGTTCTATTAAAAGGGAAAAAAAGTGATCCTGGGCATCTACAGGCCTGTCAGTTTTACATCTTAGTATGCAAGGTCTTCTGAAAGAAAGATTTTTGGAAGGAAATTAGTCGTTAAGAACATTTGAGGTCAATGGTAATTGGGACAAAATACACATGGGTTTTACAAAGGTAGATCGTCGCAAACCAAACCTGATCTCCTTTCTTTTGAGAGGTAACAGATTTTTTGACAAAGGAAATGCAGGGGATCTAATTTATCTATTTCAGTAATGGCATTTTGATAAGTTCCAGATGGGGAATTATTTAGCTAATTGGAAAGATGGGGATCAGTATGAAAATTGAAAGGTGGATAAGGAACGGTGTAAAGGGAGACTACAGCGGGTCATACTGAAAGGTGATATGTCAGGCTGAAGGAGGGTTCTAAGTGAGTTTCTCGGGATGGTTTTGGACCAATCTTATTATAATTTCTTTACTAACGCTGGCACAACAGTGGGAATGTGCTATTAAAGTTGCGGAATGACACAAACTGGGAGGTATTGCCAAATTACAGAGAAGGACCAGGATATCATACAGGAAAGATCGTGGATGCCTTGTAAACTGGAGTTTAGTAATAGGATGATGTACAGTAATAAGGTGCAAGGTCATGCATTTAGGGATTATAACAAGATTTTTTATAAACTGGGGAGGCATCAGTGGAAGTAATAAGGAGGGGAGGACCTTGGAGATATTGGTTGATCACAGACTGAACTATTGAGGACGCCAATGTGTATGGCTGTTGAAAAAGCTAATGCGGTCTTCGGACGCATCAGGAGGTATTGCCAGTAGAGATAAGGAATGTTAGTACCGTTTATACAACACATTGGTGAGTCCTCATCTGGAATACTTGTGCGTTCTGCGTTCTTCCCATGTTTAAGAGGATTGAATGCAAACTAGAAACAGGTTCAGAGAAAGGGCTATCGAGGATGAATATCCAAGGAACGGAAAACCCTGTTCATATTGAAAGGGAGACTCAAAGAGCTTGGGGCTTAGTTTAGCCTAACAAAGAAGGCTTGAGGGAGATATGATTGCTCTCTATAAATATATCAGAGGACTAAATACCGGCAGGGAGAAGAATTATTTAAGATCAGTATCAATGTGGACATAACAACAAATGGATATAACTGCCATCAGGAAGCCTTAACTTGACAAAGGTTTCTAACTCAGAGGAATGCAGTTTCTGGAACACCCTCCAAGGGAGTAGTGGGAGCAAAAGACATACCTGCATCAAGATATAAGCCTGTTGAATTTAATGGGAGGGATGGTATAAATGGGAAGCCTAATTTGGACAATTAATTTGTCTTTGACTACTAGCAGGTAAAATATTGCCCAATGGCTTGTGATAGGATGTTATATGGGGTAGGATCTTGAGTTACTACAGCGGAATATCTTTCTGCGTGTCTGGCTAGGTGAGTCTGCCAATCCTCAGGGTTTAGCTGATCACCATCTCACCATATTTGGGGTTGGGAAGGAATTTTCCTCCAAGGCAGATTGGCAGAAGCCCTGGGGGGGTTTCGCCTTCCTCTGCAGCGTGGGGCATGGGTCACTTGCTGGAAGATTCTCTGCACCTTGAAGTCTTTAAACCATGATTTGAGGACTTCAATGGCTCAGACACAGGTTTGATACAGGAGTGGGTGAGTGAGATTCTGACCGTTCTTTGAACAGAGGATTTCCCTCTCAAAAGCAAGGTACCTGCACTGCAGATGTCCCTATATCACCTTCTCTATGAGCTATAGCCATGGTCTGGAAAGACCAACTCTGCCGATTAAAAAAATAGTTCAGTCTTCATGGTTATTCAATTATTGGCCTCTGACTTGCTGATGAATGCCAGCAAGGGTGCTGACTGTGCTGTGGTCACTTGTTCACTAAGGAATGGTTTGAGAAAACCACCCTGTTTCATATAGTTACAACCATCCAATGACAGTTTAGGAGCCCATAGATCATTGCTGACATATACTCTGTTTAAACCATTGAATTAGAAGTGAAAAGGCTTCATTGTTTCATTAGCACTCCTCTGACCCATCTAACCTATTTAGACTATAGGCATGGAGGGATTTTTCCCTCCTTTGTAGGGGGACTTGGGTTCCTTTACATCTCTGCCTAAGTCTTGAAAATCTTCCCCTTTTATCCTGACCTTTTAATTCCCCACTTTGCCTACAGATCTGGTCCTCTCTCTGGTCAAAGTCTCTCTCTGGAGCAAATTAAAAATCCTACTTTACTTAGCAGGTGATTTTTTTATACAGCAATATAAGGATCTCCAGTGGAAGCTGAACATATCATTTCTATGACTCTACCAGCCTGAGGGAAAAATAAAAGGATGATCTTTGGAGCTCTGAAGTTTGCAACTAGGATTCCCTTGATTTTTGAGACCTGTAAAATATCAATACTAATATCTTAGCTAGTTTGCTTCTGTAGTAAAGGATGTTTCTAGCCTCTCATTGTGGACAGCCTTCACAATATAAATTAAGCATTCAGGTAGAAAGTTTCTATTTTATTTTATTTACTTTTTTAAAATTTAATTTATATATTTAGTTTCAGATTATTTTTAACAGGTGATACATGCACCTCTAGCCCCCTGAAATGATGCCTGAGACCAATTAAGTCCAGAGGTACGAGAGAAATGTTACTTCAAATAAACATTTTGCTGGTCATTCTCTGGGTACCTGCTCCACCTTTGGAGAAATGCACTTTAAATCAAGATCAACTGAGCTGTCTCACTAGACGACCAAGTCAGTCCATGCGTCTAATTTGAATAAAATAGGGCTATTGTTTATTTACAGTAAAGAAAGCTGGGTTTGAAAGACATCCAATTCTGTGTTGCTAGAAACAAAAGGTATGTTTAACAAGTCTTCAACTGTTATGCTCTGCATGTTTGATTATATTCCACTTACACTTTTTGAGACTGGAATTAAGAATCTCCACTCAAGTTTCCATTGTAGAACGCTTGCATGATTCTTTTGGCTGTATGGAAGTTGCTCTTTACCTTTCCAATACTGAATTTCCATCTTTATGTTTATCAGCCCCAGAGGCTGAGTTCTTCATATGGAAAACAGCACCAAAATGATTCAACTTTTTATACTTTAAGAAAAGCCACAAAAATGTTACTTTCAGTGCATTTTATGAAACGTTTCAAGTTGATATGAAACAAAACATGAGTGCTCTTGGCACATACAATGCCACATCTGTTTAATCAATATACATTTGTAAATGTTCTTCATATTTGTCAAGTATGGACAGACAAAAAATAAATCCAATTACAAAAAGACTTTAAAGCGTATATTTTTTGCACATCAAATATTTACAGCAGGCCTCTTTCAGTTGGCTTCATAATTACTTATTACGAAGACTATCCTCTCTCAAAATTGAATTAAAAGAGGTGTTTAATATTATACAATTAATGCTTTCTTCAAAGGTCCAGATATGAGAGGGATACTTTACAAAATGAAGCCTTAAATGAATATATTTGAATTTGATGGCTGCAAGTCTCAGATGTAAATTAAATAGCCGGGGCTTGATTTATGAAGGAGGAACCTTGAGTTATGTGCTTAAAATATGAGAACAGAATTAGCAGCCGCAAGGGTCAATGGGAGGTGCGGGGGTGAGAGGGAGAGATAGTATATTAAAACTAAAAGAAATTTAAGAAAATTTCATTAAAAATTTAGAAACGAACAAAAATATCCATTCATGATTTTACTGATATATATGAAAATTAAACAGGGCCTGAGTGAAAACAAAACTTCAATACATATCCAGTTTCCACTGTCAGATGAACTACTTTAGAATTTTCTTCAATTTCTTAAAGCTCCTAAAGTTCTCCTGGCAAAATAATTCCCACATAATTTCAAAACTCAGACTATTTTAGGGTCACTGATCCATGGATTCACAAATCTGAAGTTGTCTCTTTTTTCATGTATTACAGTTATTTTATTGTCTACAATCTGTCTTGCACATTGTCCAGAGAGATGGGCAGCAGACTGGGATTCCATAGATTTGATTCAATTCCCAGCAATGCCACAGACTGCCTGCATCTCTATGGCCCCAATTCTTGATCGTCCTGTATTTTGTGTAGTCATGTACATCAGTGCAATGTGGGTGTATGATGCCTTCATTCTGATTTATACATGTGTAAATGACTACAGAAGGTGCAGGGCAGTGAAGAACTAAGGGCTCTGGGGCTCAATTACCCCTTCTCTAAAAGGGAAGGGACCTGCATGATCATCTAGTCTGATCTCCTGCACATTGTAGGACATATAACCTCACCTACCCGCTCTTGTAATAGACCCCTAACCTCAGACTGAATTACTGGAGTCCTCAAATCATGATTTAAACACTTCAAGTTACAGAGAATCCATCATTTACACTAGTTTAAACCTGCAAGTGACTCGCGCCCCAGCTGCAGAGGAAGGTTAAAAAAAAACAAAACAAAACAAAAAACACAACACAGGGTCTCTGACCCAGGAAAAAATTCCTTCCTGACTCCAAATAGGAGCATGTCAAATAAATCCTCTCCCTCCTTGGTATTTATCCCTCTGATTTATTTACAGAGAGCAATTATCCCTCTCTTCAGCCTTTTTTTGGTTAGGCTAAACAAGGCAAACTCTTTATGAGTCTCCTCATAAGGCAGGTTTTCCATTCCTTGGATCATACTAGTAGCATTTCTCTAAACCTGTTTCTGTTGAAATTCATCTTTAATAAGGGAGACCAGAATTGCATGCAGTATTCCAGATGAGGTATCACTAGTGCTTGTATAATAGTAGTAACACTTCTGTCTCTACTGGAAATACCTCACCTGATGCATTGTAGAACTGTATTAGCCTTTTTTCATAGTCGCATCACACTGGTGGCTCACAGTCATCCTGTGATCAACCAATATACCCAGATCTGACACTTCCAACTGATAGGTTCCCAGCTTATAGCAAAAATTCTTGTTAGTCCCTTCAACTTTGCACTACAAAATTATTAAATTTTATCCCATTTCTATTACTCAAGGATGTCCAGATCATCTCGTATGATATTCTGGTCCTTCTCAATATTGGCAATTCCTCCCAACTTTGTGTCATCTGTAAATTTTATTAGCACACTTTCACTTTTTGTGCCAAGGTCAGTAATAATGTTAAATAAGATTGGACCCAAGACCAATCCCTGAGGTATTCCACTAGTAACCTCCCTCCAGCCTGACAGTTCACCTTTCAGTATGACCTGTTATAGTCTCCCCTTTAACTAGTTCCTTATCCATCTTTCAGTTCTCATATTAATTCCTATCCTCTCCAATTTAACTAATAATTCCCCATGTGGAACTGTATCAAATGCCTCACTGATTTTCTCACAAACAAAATAGAAGTCTTCACACACTTGATAATAAAGCAGACATTGTTCCAAAACTCCTCTAATGACAACACTCGCAAACCACAATTGTGCGTATGAACCCAAAATTTCCCTCAAATCTCCAGTTTGGTGAATGGAAATTTAAGGCAACCCTAAGTACCTGACCTTTTATTGTCCTCAAAGATCGACAGTTGGCTTCTCTCCTGTGCCCAGTTAACTCTGTGGATCTAGTGTCTGAGCAATATGCGACATCTGGGGAAATTTATAATTGTGCCCTGCCTGGCTCTCCGTGCAGTAGCTAAGGTACCGAGCTGCTGCTTCCGGCTTAAACAATTCTGGATCACATTCACTAATACCGACGGGAGTGGCACATGGCCAGAAAGAGACCGTTCTCGCTTCATATATTAAAGTAACAATAGGAGCCGGTAAGTTTCGACAGTTTTAAAGAATAGCTGAGATGCAGTTCTGAGTTATTCTGGGTGAACTGGAGTTTGAATGTCTTACACCAACAGACTTCACAAAACACCATGAAGAAATAAACACAGACATGAACGCATGGAGTATAATCGCAGAGGAGAGAGAGATTGCTGGAGTTCCCAAAACTGACCATTCTTTTAGAGACAGAATTGAGGACTGTCCCAGATTGAGGTGTCATTTAGAGGAGTTCTTTTGGACAAATTGAATAAATTAAACAGCATAAGTCACCAGGACAGATAGGTATTCACCCAAGAATTCTTGAAGGAACTCAAATGTGATTGCAGAACTACTAACTGAGTTTGTAAAACCTCTATCCTTTTAATCAGGCTTCTGTACCAAAGATTGAGGATAGGTAATTTTAAAGAAAGAGCTCTAGAGGGTGATCCTGGCAAATTAACAGGCGGAAGGCCTGACTTCCAGTACTGGACGAAACTGGTGGAAACTATAATAAAAGAAACAAAATTGTCAGGCTCTAGATGAACATAATTGTTGGGGAATGTGTGTGAACAATTCTTTGAGGGGTCAACAAGCATGTGGACAAGGGAGTTCAGTGTATATAATGTACTTAGATTTTCAGAAACACCTTGACAAGGTCTCTCACCGCCTCTTAAGCAAAGTGAAGTTGTCATGGGATAAAGAGGGAAAGTTCTCTCATGGAATGGTAACTGTTTAAAAGAAAAGGAAGGACAAAGGGGACGTTGAAGGAGAGAATAAATGGGTCGGGCGTTTCAGGAATGGAGAGAGGTAGAATAGGTGGTATCGCCCCAAAGTGTGTACTAGGAGCCTTCAAGGATGGAGAGAGTAAATAGTGGTGTCCCCATAGGTTTTGTACAGGACCAGTCCTAATCACATACTCATAAATGATCTGGAAAAAGGGAAATAGTGAGGTGGCAAAATTTGCAGAGATCAGATGCAGTAACTGTGAAGACTACAAAAGATATCACAAAAACTGGGTTACTAGGCAACAGAATGGCAGATGAAAATTCAGTGTTGATAAATGCAAAGTAATAATTAGGATCCCAACTATACATATAATTATGGGCTAAATTGCTGTTACCACCAAGAAAGAGATCTTGGAGTCATTGTGGAATATTTCTCTGAAAACATCACAATCAATGTGCAGCGGCATCTAAAAAGTGAACAGAATGTTGGGAATCATTAAGAAGGGATAGAGATTGATAAATATCATATTGCTCTCTATTAAATCCATGGTAGCGCCACATCTTGAATACTAAGTGCAATGCGGTTGCCCCCATTCAAAAGATGTATTGGAATTGGAAAAGGTTCAGAAAAGGGCAACAAAAATGCTGTAGGAGTATGGAACAGCTGCTCGTATGAGGAGAGATGAATAGAGACTGGGACTTCTTAGCTTGGAAAAGAGACAGACAAGGGCAGGATATGATAGAGATCTAAATCATGACTGTGTGGAGAAAGTAAATAAGGAAGTGTTATTTACTTCCTTCTCATAACACAAGAACTAGGGGTCACCAAATGAAATTAAATAGGCAGCAGGTTTAAAACGAAGTATGTTGTCACATAACGCACAGTCAATCTGTGGAACTCCTTGTTAAAAGGAGTTGTGAAGGCCAAGATTATAATAGGTTTCAAAAAAAACTAATAATTCATGGAGGATAGGTACATCAATGGCTATTAGCACAGGATGGGCAGGATAGGTGTCCCTAGCCTCTTTTTTGCCAGAAGCTGGGAATGTCCGACAGGGGATGGATCACTTGATGATTGCCTGTTCTGTTCATTCCCTCTGGAGCAACCTGGCATTGGCCGCTGTCTGGAAAGGAATACTGGGCCAGATGGACCTTTGGTCTGATTCTGTAGGGCCGTCTTTATTTCTTATGTTAAAATGGGGGGCCCAGATAATTTCCATCCAAGAATATTAAAGGAACTGGCACATGAAATTGCAATCCAAATAAACAAGGATTTTTAATGGATCTGTAACTTGCGGGTCAGAACTCTATGATTGGAGAATGCAAAAATAGTTCCTAGCTTTAAGAAAGGAAAAAAAGTCATCAGGGAACCTACAGGCCTGTTAGTTGGACCTTAATTACATCATAGAATCATAGGACTGGAAGGAATCTCGAGAGTCATGACCGGACCTAATATATCTAGACCATTCTGACAGGTTTTGGAGATTTTTAAGAGCAGGTTAGACAATGATGGAGAGCCACAACCTTCCTTGGCAATTTGTTCCAGTGCTTAACCACCCCAGGTTCTTGCAAAGTCTTGGAACAAATTTTGAAAGAAAGTAGTTAAGGACGTAGAGGAATGTAATTTGGAGATAAAATACAACATGGTACAAGAAGGTAGATCATGCCAGACCAACCTTCTTTTTATATTCTCTTGAGAAGATAACTCATATTTAGGATAAAGAAATAAGTATATCTGATGTACCTGAATTTTTGCTGTTTAATTTATCAATTTGTTCCAAAAAACTCCTCTAAATGACACCTCAATCTGGGACAGTTCCTCAGATTTGTCACCTAAAAAGAATGGCTCAGTTTTGGGAATCTCTCTCATAGCCTCAGACATGAAGACCGATGCAAAGAATTCATTTAGTTTCTCTCCAATGGCTTAAGCATAATTGAATGCTCCTCCAGCAACTCGCTCGTCCAGTGGCCTCACTGATTATTTAGCAGACTTCCTGCTTCTGATGTTCTTAAAAAAATTTTGCTATTACTTTTTGATTCTTTGGAGCTGTTATTCAAATTCTTTTTTGGCCTTCCTAATTATATTTTTACACTTCATTTGCCAGAGTTTATGCTCCTTTCTATTTCCCTCACTAGGATTTAACTTCCACTTTTTTAAAAGATGCCTTTCTGTCTCTCACTGCCTTTTTTTGTCTCATTAGCCAAGACAAGCAAGATAGGGTGCCCTAAGCAGCTAAAGAGTCCCCTTATTTTAAGCTCTGAGGCAAGATGGAGGAGGAAGGAGAACAGAGAGGGAACAGAGACATTCTATTGTAGATTTAGAAGCCCACTGAAAATTTCAGACTGTGTCATCATTTAGGAATGAAGTCCATGGCAATCGCGAAGAGTTTGACTGAAAAATAGAATTTAAATGAAGTAAGGTGAGATGTTTCTTTCCACTCCTGAAATCATAAGCACTTGAAATTAGTAATCTGTAATTTGTACAAGTACAATCTGTACTTTGAACACTAGGTATTCCCTAGGACACATGGAGATTAGGGAGCACCTCTATTTTACTGGGTAAAGGCTCACTGAGTATCTCAAGTTAAAAGCTTTTTAATGCCTTTTTCATGATCACTATCCTTATGGCCAAGGAACATTTACAACCATTTTAATAGTCTGACTCCTAGCAAAAGCAGACCAGATAACTAGGCTGTAACCTCCTCAGAGAAACGACTTCTCCTACATCTGTATGGTCCTTGATAAATAAAAGTAATAATAAAAGACAGACAGTAGAGCTAAAGGAATAGGTTCATTTGTGAATCCGTGATGACAAGGAACATAGCACCTTGGGTTTCTTTGTGGATCTTCCAGCTGAGGATGTGGGTCTTTATCAGCCCTGCTTTTAAAGGACTGATACTGAAAGCTCTAAAAAAGAAACATAAAACCAATGTATGGGTAAGGTGTAGGCCTGTTAGCCCCTCTTTTAAAGAAGTCTTCTACTGAGCTAGAGGACTTAGATATGCTATGCATCAACAGGCAAAATATGGCACCAAACTAAGGTTAGAAATTAGAATATTATATAAACTTCAAATCCATGGTACAAAATAAATCTGGAATCCCACTGAGTATTTTTTAATACTTTATAAAAGCACAGTACAGTACCTATGCTTGGATATCAGCAAAGAGGTTTCTTACAAGTCAGTTTTATGACCTTCGAGTTTAATAATGCAGAAGACTGTTTTTGTACATACTTCCCTACCATGCATTCAATCTATTACTCTTAAACAAAAGCAGATCAGCCCCATTGCTTCAAGTTAAAGAATAAAATAACTAGGAATGTTGGGAACCAGATTTTATTCTATTCTTCCTTTTACAATTATTCAAGACATTCATTTGCTGGATGGACTGTTTACACAGTGTTTTGAAAAATAAAAATACAGTAATACATCCCAATGTAATTAAAGACTTGGGGGAGGAAAAGGTAAAAGCCCTCTTTGGTACAAACATTACAGAAACATTAAAACCAGCTGTTTCTAGAACACGAGCAAGGATGTTCCAAGTTCATTACAGGAAAAAAGCATTTAACACGTTTAATAATCAAAGCTTTCACTCTCTTTACACTGATGCCCCAAAAAAGGCACTTTTAACAACCCTCCAGAAATTACTACTACTGTCAATCAACATACTGGAACCCAGGGACCTTAGATGAAAAGAACACTGTCAAATGGAAATATTGTATGCAGTGTTGTTGTAGCCATTTTGGCCCCAGGATATTACAGAGAAAAGGTGAGTGAGGTAATATCTTTCATTGGACCAACTTCTGTTGGTGAAAAAGACAAGCTTTCAGCTTACAGAGTTGGTCCAATGAAAGGTACTACATCTCACCCACCTTGTCTCTCTAAATGGAAATATTGTCAACTAAAAAAAAACATAGTTAAAATACTATCAGACATTACACCTTCCTTTGAGTCCATCAGAAAAGCTGTGGTTTTACAATCATATCTACTTATGTTTAAAATGGGTGTCTCTCGTTTCTGTGTCACACACAAATAGCAAACTGAGTTACTACACAGGAAACTGAACATGGGTATAAAGTGCTGTTGATGCCTGAAAAATTAAGAAAAATGGAAAACATTTTCTTTAACCTATTTTGCTTACAGTAATCTTAGATGCAACTTTCAACAACAGCTAAAAAAATCAGATGTGTGATTTTTCTAAATTTAGCTTTATCTCTTAAAGAAAGTTATATTCACAATACATAAGCTTTGCTGAACCAACAGCTACACACACCTAAATGCATTGTTCCATTTTCCAAAGCCACAGGTAGACATGCTCACATTAGAGATCTAACTCAGTTTCTACACTGCATACTCCATGCGTGCCTCCAAAATATATGCAAAATGAAAAATAAATTGCTTTATTAATTAAATAATATTAACAGAAGTACTTTAAATCTTTATATTCAAAACATGGTGCATGCCACAGAGAACCTAAACTAAAATCTGTGCAAGGATCCAGGAGACAAATTCTGTTCTCAGTCACACCAATGTATATCTTGAGTTACTCCACTGAAGTCAATGGTGTAACTCCAGATGTATGGAGGTATAACTGGGAGTACACTGGCCCCCATGCTTCTAGAGCAGACTAAATGAAACTTGGCAGGATTTCTAAAATTTAAAAAACCCTCCATTTTGAGTTAAATATTAAAATAATATATTCAGGATAATAGCCCATGTGTTATTTATTTGAATATTTCATTTAATTCATTTTGCAACGTCCTCACCCTTTCAGTCTTCAACGTAGATTTTTTGGGGGTGGGTGGGTGGGTGAGACAATGTATAATTTCATCACAGATTTGTCACGCAAAGAAGCTAAGGTTCTTGCTGATGATTAATGGGTAGTTGCGGTTTTTAGTCCCTGAGAAGGCAGAGGAAGAATTTAGGGATTGTGAGATGGGCACAGCTAGATTCTGAGCTAAAATAATCAGCAGTGAAATAGTCAATGCCGACATTTAAATTGTCATCATTAAGTTTCAGAGGTAACACTTGATGAGATGAATGGGAGCAGTTCACACTTCTTGGAGCTATTGTTTCATGTGGTCTACAGTCTAAGACAGACATCACACCAGTTTACAATTTATTCACTTTTTCAAGTTGCACCTTGGTTTCATAGATAGAAACAAGCTTCTAAAAGCTTACTTGAAGACTTCTAAATAACATTTTATATATAAAGTACTTCTTAACAAAATCAGAGATGGAGTTCATTTGAAATAGCAAGCCAATCACTAATTTACCTGTTTAATATGGCATATGGTGGCATCTCGAGGTACATCCAGGTTGATGTAGGTTCCAGTTGGGAGCAGGAAGTCCACAGAGATTAAACCATCAGCTCCTATCTGCGAATCCACTGCCCATATGTCAAGTATGTCTGTCATGGCAGGAGGCATTATGGAACCTGAATATCATAACCACATGGCCCTAGGAAAAAATTAAAGTTCAGTAAAACTCAGCATTTTATAGTCGGACATTTTAAATTATTCTGAGATTTTGTAAGGGTCAGCTTGCACAAATCATCTTGAAAGACTGGAGCCTAGGGGTTACCAATTGTGGCTAGATGTATTCCTGGAGGTTTCATCACATAACATAACCTTTAATTAAAGGCTAATCTTTAATTCCTGGAGTCTCCAGGACAATCCTGGAGGGTTGACAACCCTACTGGAGCCTGAGAAGCTTTATACTGCAAATATATGCAAGTAATCAACTTTGTAGGCTGGTACTCCTGTTCAGCTCAGAGACTACATAAATGACTAAAGGTACTTCTTTGTGGTTGCAGGATCAAGGCCTAAATTACCAACTACGATTAATTATATACACACACACATACACACACACACACTTTTTTCACTAATTTACCTACCTACCAACCTCTGTTTAAAGTAGTGGTCAAAAACTTGAATAGACTAGAAATGGTTAAAATACCAAATGAATAGGAAAATGGACCAAACAAATCTGTTATATATCTGAATATACAGTAGCATGTATATTTTAACTAAATGTATGTTCTACTGCATTCTATGATGTTATCAGGAATGATCACAAATATTTACATATTTCTGCAATATTTGAAATCTCAACTAATTCCAATCTAATCTATTCTAGGTAGGAGTTCACAACCATAATAATAATAAAAGTACATATTTGTACTAAGATAAGATCCTAACTATTACCGGGAATATTTCTGAGCTATCAAATCTAAGATTATAGAAATTAATGTATTTCATAAAATGTGGTGTTCACATGTATATAAATTAAAAATGTACAGATTAAGAAATCAATTACATTCATAGTATCATGTGTGATATTGAATAAAAGTACAAGAGTGGAATATTTTTTTCCTATTGAACTAATGAAAAAATATTCATATGAGGAACTGCAACATTAGTGGAGTAAAAAACACTTTTTGAGTTGCATATTAAAAATGTGTAAATTGAAAATGTTCTCTAACTGATTTGATTAACACTATTTTCAAAACTAGTGGTAAAATGTGTGACATTTAAAATCAAAGTTTAAGCTGTCATTTTCAGATATCTTAAACATAATAAAATGACAAATTCTGAATTAGATAAAATGAAATCCCCCCACAACACATCTGCTTTCAACATTTCCTAAAACAATATTTTTATGCAGGTAAAATGCATGCTGTACATACAATGTTCAGCAATACAGAAATATAAAAACAAAGCACATCTCTCCTTCAAATACTTTTTATATTTAACAAGCTTACATTGGCTGCTACCTACTCACAAATAGAGTGATTAAGGATTATAAAAGCAACATGTTTATAAGTCTATAAAACCCCTTATTGGGGTTTAATGTCATTTCTGCCTAGGGGCATAACTCTCCTACTTTATGTCTTTGGGAGGGTGATAGCGTTCTCATTTGCTATGAATCCAGCTAATTACCACATCTAATTGCACTGACTAGACAACAAAAGAAATTCACACACAATCAACACCAATGTGAATCAGTTCAGTTAGTTCTTTCTGCTTGATTTCCCCAGCTTTGTATTCTGAGGCCTGGTCTACACTGGAGGGGATCAATTTAAGTTATGCAACTTCAGCGACATGAATAACGTAGCTGAAGTCGACATACTTAGATCAACTTACCATGGTGTCTTCACTTTGGTAAGCTGACTGCTGCCACTCCCCTGTTGACTCTGCTCGTGCCTCTCGCCGAGCTGGAGTAAAGGAGCCGACGGGAGAGAGCTCAGGGATCAATTTATCGTGTCTAGACTACATGCGATAAATAGATCCCTGCTGGATCGATCACTGACCGCTGCTCCAGCCGGTAGTGAAGACATACCCTGGGTCTCTTTCTCACCCTCCCAACAGTCCCGCCAGTTCTTCTCTTCCCCATATTCTATCTTTCCATCAGCCCCACCTCCACCCATACACTATCCCTCCTATCTTCCTCAAAAGCATTCACTGCATTCAACATTACCCTCTAGTTGAGGAAGGCTGGACAATGCTCCCTCCACACTCGATCAACGCTGTTCCATTTACTATAGGGTGGGGAGGGTCACAAAACTGCAGCAAAGCACTCCTTCATAGACAAAACAAGCTGCCTTTGTAGCACTCCAAACCTTTTTCTCCAACAATATGAGAAGAGGGAATCACGGTCTGTCCAAGATTAAATAAAGTCTGGTACTAGCAATCTAGTCACATCCCTTCTGCTTTTATCCTTCTTTCTGCTCTGTACTCTGGGATCAGACCTGTATTATTGTACCACTAAGCACTTCTACTGCAACATCAGCAGGAGAAGTGGGATTTCAACTTTAAGGATATTAGTTTTACTCAGCTGCTGCACCTTCTGAAGCCACAGAAGTGCTATGTGCAAGAGTAGCAGACTCAAGTGTGATCCTCTTCTGATACACTTATGTACACGGAAATTAAAAACAAAATGCAGCAACTGCGATGAAATCAAAATGCTGACTATTGCAGTGCTAACAAGTCTATATTTGATGTAGTGTCTTGCTAACATCGGATTACAGCAAAATGTGAATACCATTACCAAGAAAAAAAAAAAAGAGTCCCTCCTGGATGTAGGGATGTAAAATGTTAATTGGTAAGGATTAGTCTTACTGATTAACCCGCCTTAACTGTTAACCCCCATGCTGGCCAGAGCAGACCCAGCCGCCTCGGCCCTTTAATTTGTTAACCATTTAAATATTTTTTATTGTTTAAATAGTTACATTTTTAAATGGAAGTAAAGGTACCTATACATGTGGGTACAACCAGACGCAGTATATTATAGTTTGCCACTTATTTTTTGTCAGTCATGGAATCAAATTACAGATAAATAATAGTTATGCTGTATGTCAGACTTCATAAACACCCACAGGCTCATGGAATACACATCTGCACCCGCATCGCAAAAAACAAGCTAGTTAGTTACAGTCCAGGTTACCCCACCTCCCACTCAGTTCAGTCAGAAAGAAAAGGACTGGAGCCATTTCAGAAGATTTCTGTTCATCTCTGTATCTTCTATATGGAACCACAAAAATCTAATTGTTAGAGACAGCCTGCATCAAACTAAAGATTCAGACTTAAGTAACATTTTGCTTGTGCTCACTGAGATGGAGTAGCAGGGTTCACCTTAAAAACAAGCAGCTTAATTTATAACCTTTAGGAACAGAAATGCTTACAAAGCAAAAAAAAATAATTCTCAACTGAAGACCAGCAAAAAACTTCGGAATTCCCTTTTTCTTTCTGGAATTTTTCTTTCGTCTCTTGTATACAGTTTCCAATCAGCTAGTCCTCAAAGCAAATCCATGTTGACTGAGATCATGTTAAAATTAAAACACACAGAAAAACTAAGTACTTTCCAAAAATGGAATTGGTTCCAGCATGAACATATTTAACATTAATCAGATTCACTTACCTATGTCAAGTGGAAAGTTTGCCCTGGCAACTGAGATTTTAAGTTTTTTCTTTGAAGGAAGTTACATTTCAAGCAACTCTGGTTGCAAAGACAAACTTTTCAATATTAATATGAGATATCAGTTCTGAAAAAAAAATCGAGGGAAATGAATATTTTAAATGCATTAAGTTTTAAAATGAATTTTTTTCAATATTGCAAATTGTCTAGTATGTGTGTCTCCCCATTCAATCACCCTCACCACTACTGTCTCTGGCATGTTATGCCGTAACTGGCAATTGCCCTGATTTTTAGTGACAGGAAATTCACTTGAGCAACCTTCGCTCTAATTTAACAGTTATTTTTGTTCTACATCACACACATCCCTTAAGTCTGCTTAAAAGTGTTGCTTGCTGGGGTAGTCATAAGGGAAGTGAAATCTCTGTTGTCAGGCATTGGTTCTTGTTATAAGCATAAGTCCCAATTCTGAACCTTAGCGTCCAAAATGTGGGTGCCTGCATGAAACCTCCAAGCTTAATTACCAGCTTAGATCTGATAGCGCTGCCACCAGCCAGTCCAGTGTCTGGCGCACTCTGGTCTCCCCAAAACCTTCCCTGGGGGACCCCAAGACTCAGATGCCCTGAGTCTACAACAAAGGGAAATAACCCCCTCCCCTTGTCTCCTCTTAATTTCCTCCCAGGCTTCCCCTCCCTAGATGGCCCTGGACGATCACCCTGTTTCAAGTCCTTGAAATGCAAACACAGAGAGATCAAGTTTCTTTCACCCTCAGTCAGAGTCCCTGCAAAGGTAAGCTTTGCAACTCTGACACAAAGAGATTTTCCCTTCCCCCCTGTTTCCTTCCTCCCCACCAATTCCCTGGTGAGTTCTAACTAGGAAAAAATCCAACAGGTCTTAAAAAGAAAGCTTTATATAAAAAGAAAGAAAAAGACATAAAAATGATCTCTGTATCAAGTTGACAATATACAGGGTATTTGGCTTAAAGAAAAATGAATAAACAGCCTTATCCAAAAAGAAATACAATTTAAAACATTCCAGCAAACTACACACATGTAAATACAAAAACAATATAAAAACCTATTGTCTTCTACCTTTGTACTTACACTTGGAAACAGAAGATTAGAAAATCTGAAGGTAGAGAGATCCTCTCTCAGAGCCGAGAGAGCACTAGAGCAGAGACACAGACAAAAGACACACACCCAAAAATTTCCTCCCTGAGCTTTGAAAAATCCGGTTTCCTGATTGGTCCTCTGGTCAGGTGTGTGGTTCCCTTTGTTAACCCTTTACAGGTATAAGAAACATTAACCCTTAGCTATCTGTTTATGACAGTTCTGCTATAGGTATTGCAGCAAAACAAATTAATTTAATCAGATGCAGTAGCGGTGGAAGGGGAGAGGGGTGTCACTCCATTTCAATTTGAAATATGAAATTTAAAAACCAAACATTTTGTTTCCCCCTCCTCTTTTTGTTAAAATGAAATAGATTAGTTTGTAATTACAGAACTCATTCTGATGCTATGAACAATATCCAAATAGTGATATTCAATAAAGATATGGGACTGATTTAATTTGACTAAATATTTTGTAACCAAGAAAACACATATGGCAAAAGGCCCTAGTGTACTTATTTGGGATCTTTTTCTGATTTCTGGCATTCAATGTAAATTATCAGAAACCTTTCAGGTTCCATCCATATTTTTTATTAAAACTAGAAATTACCTATGTTAACCAGTAGTTTGGAACATTTCAAGAAGTCAGGATGCAAACTTTAACACAACTAAGCACTCACTTAGTGAGATGTTTACTTAACATTTTGTTCATTAGTGAAACAAATTAGTGTCTTTTAGAAACAATATCCAATCATGTTCTAGTTCTACTACTAGCTGACATCATAAAGGTCAAGGGAAAGCATGTATTTATACTGAAAAAACAGTACTGGTCACAAACATGAGACTGCTGTGAGAATGAGTCATGCGCCAAACTGTACAATATGTGGTGACTAACTAACAACTCTCACATCGAGTAACTGAAACTGTGCCAAGAAGACATCCGGATGGCAAAGGGAACCATGAGAAGCATTTAAGAGATTTCAGTTAAAGGAAAAATGCGCTATTTCAGGCTCCTAAGCGCAAAACTGTGTGTGTGTCTACGGTCATTGTAAAAACCCTTTATCATACAAAAGGAGGAAGTAATTAAGGCAGCACTTAATCTTGGTGTTTCTAATATCTACTTAAAGATTATTTTAATTTACCAGAAGCACAGATCAATATTATATACCATTTGAAGTTACAAGTATTTTAAGTTGTGATTTTGCTAGATAACACAAACATTTTCCTATGTAAAGTGCAGTTCTCTGAAATGTGAGTGGTTTTTTTTTTAAAGTACTTCTTTGGTGTTTCATATTTGTGTGTCTCAGTAATTTTAGATCAAATTTGGTCAGTTTGCAAGGTTTGTCTGTCTTAGATACTACCAACCCCAGAGACTCACCCAAGACTAAAAACTGAACCAGGTTAATTCCTGTCAGCAGATCACCACCAGTAATAATGATGCTGAAAGTCAAATTATGTCTTTGTTATATCTGTATAACCATATTATGCTCCCATTTACACTGGAGTTGCATTGTACTGGTTGTATCTGGAAGGCATAATTTGACCTGCAGAATCTTTATTATTGGTGATGGACCAGTTGGAAAGAACTCATTTTGAGTTTCAAATACCAGGCTGAGATTTATAGCAGTATCAGCTAGAAAAAAAAAAAAAGTAATTTGTTAACTGAGCAAATCTCATCTATAATCATTTAAACTCAAACATGGGACAGTAAGTCAAGCAACAACATAACAGCTAATGTGTTGTATTGAACACGACAGCTATTTTAGTGAAATGTTTGTTCTCTAAAAATACACTTCTCAGTAGATTTCCACATTTGAGTTTGTTTTTCAAGCATGAGACCAAGTTGGAACACCAACAGCTTCGAAGTTTTCAGTCTCCATGGAACCTTGTAAAGTCATTTTGAGCACCCTCCCAGCTGGTGCCATGGGTTGCCCTTATTCCTATCACAGTCAGTTCCTTTGAAAAACAGGAGGGAACTCCTAAATAAAAGCTGATTAAAATATAAGTGTACACAAAAAAGGTAAAGCACTGAAATGTATATCCTCAGAGAACAAGTATTACAGGTAAGGAATATTTTGTCCAAGGGAACCATGAGCAGGGCTACATATATAGTTCCAAGTGACAGAGGATCTAATCTCTTTCGTGGACAACCACTGATGAGGATGCTGCTCACGGATTAGATCTGTTCTTTCCACTACAACAGGAATAGTTGAGGCTTCTTTATTACATTTCCTTCCTCCTGGACTCTGGCAGCACTACACTCTGACCCTGCTTTGTTCTGCCACCACCTGACAGAGAACAGGGTTACTCTCACTGCTCACTACAATGGGAAGAAGTAGAGTAAGAATGTTTCCTCTCAAACCAATGGGAAAATAAAATAACTGATTTTTAAAAAAATATTCTCTATCAGTTGTGATATTTGTCACAGGGTGAACTGACCCGCTAAGACGTATGCGGCTCAGCCTCACACCTGTGCCAGGTGCAGCCTGCTTCCCCAGGTAAAGGAAATTAATCCAGGGGTAACAATGGGAATCTGTGGCTCACTAACCAGGCCTTTTGGGAAAATATAAAAGGCAACCTGAATTCGGTAGACAAAAGCAGGTAGTCCAGCAGGGAATCTGAAGGGGATTGAGTGTCAGGGAGGGGACCAGGGGAGAGACCCTCCACACCAACCACAGGAAAGGCTTGGCAGGAGCTACCTGCAGGGAGAGGCAGGAACAAAAACAAAAACCTTTTTACGATGGGAGTAATGAATCAGTGAACCCATAAGAGATTGGAAATTTCTAGGTTTAAAATTCAATTGTTTTGATAGTAAACCAGTCCCCAAGAGGAGAGACGAATTAGAAAGTATCAGAAGTGGTGGCTTTGTTTGGCTGCAGAAGGAGGGAAACTGATGCAGCAGCAAAGTCCAAAATGAGTAAGGAGAGCATGGTACAAAAAATGGTTACTCACCTTTGTAATTGTTGTTCTTTGAGATGTGTTGCTCATATCCATTCCAATTAGGTGTTCGTGCGCTGCGTGCACGATCGTCAGAGAATTTTTACCCTAGCGACACCCAGTTGCTAGGTGTGCACGCCTCTGGAGTGGCACATTAATGGTACTGGATATATACCCCAGTTGACCCAGGGCCCCCTCAGTTCCTTCTTGCCCGCTGGAGAGCGGGGTTTGGAATGGATATGAGCAACACATCTCGAAGAACAGCAGTTACAAAGGTGAGTAACCGTTTTTTCTTTTTCAAGTGCTTGCTCATATTGATTCCAATAAGGTAACTCTCAAGCCGTACCTAGGGGTCGGAGTGAGACATTGCTGAGTGCAGAACTCCTGAACCAAATACTACGCATTAGTTCAGCAGTCTTGAGGTGATGCTGCGAGTGGCAAAGGTATGTACAGAGGACCAAACTGCAGCTCTACAGATCTCGTGACCTGAAACCTGAGCCAGGAAAGTGGCCGATGAGGCTTTAGTCCTCGTAGAGTGAGCAGTGAGGCCACGGGTCGGGACACCAGCCAAGTCATAGCAAGCACGGATACAGGCCGTGATCCAAGAGGAGATGCGTTGCGAGGAGACTGGTAGGTCTTTCATCCAGTCAGCCACTGTAACGAAGAGCTGGGTCGAATGTGAGGGCCCTACGAACGTCCAGAGAGTGCATACGTTGATCCTGACGCTTAGCGTACAGCTTTGAATGAAAGACCGGGAGGAAAATGTCTTGGTTTACATGAAAAGCTGATACCACCTGGGGGAGAAAGGCAGGGTAAGGGTGAAACTGCACCTTGTCTTTATGGAAAACTGTAAAGGGCGGCTCCGACGTGAGGGCTCTGATTTCAGATACATGTTTTGCTAAATGATGGCTACAAGGAAGGCTGTCTTCCAAGAAAGGTAAAGAAGTGAACAGGTGGCTATTGGCTCAAATGGAGGCCCTGTGAGCCTGGAGAGGACCAGGTTAAGGCCCCATGCCAGAACCAGTTGTCGCACTTGTGGGTAGAGGCGATCTAAACTCTTCATAAATCTAACGACCATCAGATTGGAGAAGACGGAGGAAGCACGTTCTCCTAGATGGAAAGCCGAGATGGCAGCCAGGTGCACCCTGACAGATGATATCACCAGGCCCTGCTGCTTTAGGGACAGGAGATAGTCTACGATGAGAAGTATCGAGGCCTGCAACGGGGGCATGTCACGCTGCTTGCGACAACAGGAGAAACACCTCCATTTAGCCAGGTACGTGGCTTGAGTTGAGGGTTTTCTGCTGCACTGATTGTGAACAGAGTAACTCTGACTGCGTTAGCCATGCAGCATCCACGGTGTAAGGTGGAGCGATTGCAAGTCAGGGTGACAGAGTCGTCCATGGTCCTATGAGATCAGGTTTGGCCACAGTGGGAACGTGATCGGAGGTTCTACCGACAACCCCAGGAATGTGGTGTACCAGTAATGCCTGGGCCATGCTGGGGCGACCAGAATCATGCGTGCGTTGTCCCTGTGCAGCTTGAGTAGGACCCTGTGGACCAGCAGGAATGGAAGGAAGGCGTAGAACAGCTGGTCTTTCCACTGAAATAGGAAAGAATCTGATAGGGAACCCTGAGAGTGCCCCTGGAGAGAACAGAAAATTTGGCACTTCCGATTGATGCACAAGGTGGAAACCCCCACTCAGGAAGATGGAGTGGATGATATCTGGATGAATCAACCACTCGTGAGGCTGGAAGGACCTGCTGTGGTGGTCTGCCAGTGTGTTCTGGACCCCTGAGAGAAACGAAGCCATCAGATGTATCGAGTGAACTATGTAGAACTCCCACAGGTGAATGGCCTCCTGGCATAAGGGGGACGACCGGGCTCCCCCATGCTTGTTAATGTAGAACATGGCTATGGTGTTGTCTCTGAGGACTGCCACACAACGCTCACGTAGATGCTCGCGAAATGCTTGACACGCTAGGCATACTGCCATCAATTCGTGTACATTGATATGCAGAGTCAGATTGGATGTGGACCACAGGCCCTGTGTTTGGAGCTCGCCGAGGTGGGCACCTCGTCCCAGAGATGATGCATCTGCAAAACAGGTACAAGGAGGGTTGCGGAGTGTGAAATGGTACCTCGCTGCACACCAACGTGGGGTCCAGCCACCAATGGAGGGAAGTCAAAACCAATTCCGGGACAGTGACCACCATGCTCAGGCTGTCTCGACCTGGTTGAAATACTGTTGATAAACAGGCCTGAAGCATGTGAAGCCAAAGTCTGGCATACCTGGTTACGTAAGTGCATGAAGCCACGTGCCCCAGAAGGCTGAGGCACATCTTTACCATGGAAGTCGGAAAGTTTACGAGGCTGCCGATGATGCTTGCCATCGACTGAAAGCATTCGTCTGGCAGGAGAGCGCAGGCGAGTCTGGAGTCCAGGACTGCCCTGATAAACTCTATTCTCTGGGTTGGTTCCAGAATCGACTTTCTGCTGTTGAGCAGGAGACCCAGATGGCGGAACGTGCTTAGGGCGAATTGAACATGGGATTGAACTTGGTCCCTGGTTTGGCCTCAAATGAGCCAGTCGTTGAGATACGGAAACAACTGGATCCATTGACGATGAAGGTAGGCTGCCACGACAGCCATACACTTGGTGAACACCTGGGAGCCGTGAACAGGCCGAAGGGAACTACAGTGAATTAGTAGTGTTCATGATTGACCACAAAGCGAAGGAAGCACCTGTCCGGCGGGCAATTCACTATGTGCAAATACGCATCCTTCATGTTGAGGGGTGGCATACCAGTCCCCAGGACCCAGGGAAGGAATAATGGTCCCCAGTGAAACCATGAGGAACTTCATCTTTACCATGAATTTGTTGAGTCCGTGCAGATCTAGGATGAGTCAAAGCGCACCCTTGGCCTTGGAGATTAGGAAGTAGCGGGAGTAAAAACCCCTGCCCCTTAGCTCCCTAGAAACCTCCTTGATCGCTCTCGTGGACAGGAGCGTTTGGACCTCCTGTACAAGGACTTGTCGTGAGAGAGGTCCCTGAAGAGGGATGGGGAGAGAGGGGAGAAAAAACTGGAGAAATATCACTTTTCCACCATGCGAAGAACCCACCGGTCTGAAGTTATACAGGACCACACACAGTGGAATGAGAGAGATGATCTCAAAATGGAGGGGAAGGATCCTGGGTGGTGACTGATACGCCATCCTCGGGCGCATTTTCAAAAGCTTTGCTTAGGCCCCACCGATGATTTGGGAGGGCCTTGGTTCTGACCAGGTTGGTGGCTGTTGGATTTCTTTCTACCACCTCGTCCGTGTCTTCTGTAGAAGTCCTGCCTCGGACAAGAGGGAGGGTAAAAACTTCGAAGCCACAGCTAAAAAGGCTTGCGCTGGGTCACCGGAGTGTGCATACCCAGGGAGCGCATGATGGCCCTGGAATCTTTCAGGCTCTGTAATCTAGAGTCCCTCTCATCTGAGACCAGGCCCTGCCCATCAAACTGCAGGTCCTGCAGGGTCTGTTGCAGCTCTGGTGGCAGGCCAGATACCTGTAACCAGGAGATGCATTGCATGGCTATGCCTGATGTCAGGGTCCTAGCTGCAGAGTCTGCTGCACCTAAGGAGGCCTGTAAGGAGGTCCTAGCCACCTTTTTGCCCTCCTCCACTAAGGCCCCAAACTTGTCCCTGGACTCCCGCGGAATTAACTCCTGAAATTTCCTCATGGAGTTCCACAAGTTATAGCAATACTGGCTCAGGAGTGTTTGTTGGTTTGCGACCCTGAGCTGAAGACCTCCCACTGAATAAATTTTGCATTCAAACAGATCTAGACGCCTGGCGTCTTTTGATTTGGGTGCTGGGGCCTGTTCACCATGCCATTCTCTTGCGTTCACCGAGGACACCACTAATGAACATGGCTAAGGGTGAGTATAAAGGTACTCAAACTCCTTGGAGGGGACAAAGCATTTCCTCTTCACCCTGCTGGCCGTTGGTGGGATAGAGGCAGGAGTCTGCCATACTGTCTTGGCATTGGTCTGGATGGTGCAGATGATAGGCAACGCTACTCGGGACGAAGCCTCCGCCGAAAGGATGTCCACCACTGGGTCCTCCAACTCCACTACCTCCTCTGCTTGGAGGTCCATATTATGTGCCACTCTACGTAAAAAGTCTTAATGGGCACAAAGGCTATTGTCTTGGTCACTGCCTCGTCTGGAGAAGATGACAAAGATGCCACAGAATCCAGGGGGTCCTGTGGCGGATCGTGTAGCGAGCAGTCCTGTTGCGCAGTATCTGCTACACCGGGGCTTGGGGCCTGCATTGGGGTAGGTGCAGCCGTTTCCATACCCCCCAGAGGGGGACAACTTATGGTGGCTTCTGGTACCCGGGGTTCTGAATGGGCTGAGCGGAAGGCCCCTGCTGGAACCCCTTGGACTTGGTGGTTCGCCCACAGTGTCCAGAAGGACAATTGTGCAGGATCCTGATTAAAGTCTTGGCCTTCGTCATGCCATTGACCCACATTACCCTTGCCCTGGCCTGAAGCTGGGTAGGCTGAACACGAGGCCCCCTCAGACTGCGATGACTATGAGGCGGAGCACAAGGGCCAAGGTGATGTGGAGCACATCTCTGTCAATTCTCCGGGGTGCAGTGCGGACTGGTACCGTGTCGCTGGAGAGTGGTACTGGCAAGGCGTCGGGGTGCAGTACTGAGATTGACGTCGATGACCGACCTGGTACCGGGATCCAGACCTGGATCGTGATGAACGTCTGCAGGAGCAGTGCCAGTATCAACTCCAGGAAGGCGACTGGCGTGGCGATTGGTGCCGGGAGCGACGTCAGGAGTCTAAATGATACTGCGGCCCGGAGTTGAGCAGAGAGGCGGACCAGTGCAGCAAGCACAACTGGCGCTGTGAGAGGGAACGGTGTTGGGACTGCAAACAGCGCTGAGATAGGGAGCTGTGTCACATCTCCATGCTAGGAGATGGTGGACATATTAGGGTAGGCTTGCCCCTAGACTACAACAGACGTAAGAGGTGGTGCTGCAGTCTGCGCCGGTGCTGGCTCTGTGAAGGCAATGAGGTCTCTCATTCTCACTAATGTCTCCGGTGTGGACAGAAGCTGGGGCTCAACCATGGTTCGGGTTGGGGAGCCAGTGTACACGAGATTCAACAGCTCCTCCCTCGGTGCCGGAGTCAACAGTGGCAATATCAGTGCTTGTACTCTCAGTCGCTCAGCTGCCAGATGCCACTCCCAAGTTAGCAAAGGAGATGCCACCGCCTGTTGCTGCAAGACAGTTTCTTCTGTCCTGGAGACACAGAATGGCACCAAGCCACTTGCACTGGACGCGATGCTGGAGAGGTCCAGTGCCACGGGCCTCTATCCAAGTTTCCCTGCGGTGCCGTACCCAAAGCCACCACTGGGGCACTGCACACCGATGCGCTCGGTGCCAGAACTTGGCATGCCAATAGGGGATCCGGGCTAAGGGCCACCTCCATAAGGAGCTGCCTGAGTCTATCGAGGTCTGAACACCTTACAGATCTCACACTTCTTGGCCTGGTGAGACTCCCTGAGACACTTGAGGCAAGAGTCGTGGGGGTCTCCTGTTGGCATAGGCTTTAAGCAGGTTGAACATGGCTGAAAACCTGGAGCCTTGGGCATGAGCCCGGGTGGCAGGCAGGGAGGAAGGGGGAGGACCCCTTTCAACCTGCTAAACTTAACTACAGGCCTAACTTTATCACTAACTATATATATTATAACAACTAGAACAACTATCTAAAACCGGGAAACAAAAGCTAGGAAGAGTGGAGGACAGCTATGCCATGCTGCACAGTTCCAACGACCATCACGGGCGATAAGAAGGAACTGAGGGGGCGCTGGGTCAGCTGGGGCATATATCCAGTGCCATTAAGGTGCCACTCCAGGGGGCTCCACGGCCAACCCACTGTGTGTTGCTAGGGTAAAAGTTCTCTGACAATCGTGCAAGAGGCACACGCACACCTAATTGGAATCGATATGAGCAAGCACTCGAAGAACAACCTTCCTTTCAGAGAGGCCTGCAGATCCTGGGGGCTGAATCTGTATTCCCTTCCAACTCTCTCAATGTGTTTGTATATGTCAAAGTGGTCTAGCTCAGCTTGCCATTTTATCACACCTTCCACTGTTTCCCTCAGCAATGTTTCAGATGCCAACATAGGTAGAAGAAGGAATTCCTCTGTTTTCAGTTGGAGAGAGCATACTTAAAACGTTAATTCTGGAACAAATTAGGGTACTAACCACGAAAAATCAAGAAGCAAAGACTGGAGTCTACATTTTGTTTAAGCCATTTCATCTTCCATTATTTATACATCAACCAAAAAGTGGACATCACAAAACATGATTGTTTTTACATTACCCTAATCATTATCAAATGCAGAGTCTCATCTTTGAGACCATTTAGTAAGTTAAATGCTATATACAACCACAATATACTAAAAACATGCTTTTAGTACAGTATGATTGTGTTTAATTTGTTTCCAATATTTAACAACTTTTTATCAAAGGTAACCACAGACAGTTTTAAAACTGAATAGTGAAAACTTGATTCACAAAAGTAAAAGTTGGCACAAAATATATTATCTTTCCCCAAAGTAATTACTTACACTTCCTTCTGAAAACAGTAATCTTAAAAAGAAAAAAATTATACTTATGCTTTCAGCAATCTTTGGAGCTTTTTCCAAGGGAAAAAAACTTAAAAAAAAATATACAACTCTAAAAGGGAAAGAAGGCTGCATTTATTTTCATTAAGTAAAGAATTCTACTCTCGCACATGTACCACAGAACAAGACCAGAGTCTAAAACGCAGCTAAGGTTAGACAGAAATTTTAAAAAAGTAATAAATCTTTATTCTAATGAATGAATAACTGCAAAGCTTTCAAGTTGTGTTATGAAAGTTTTGGATAACAGCTGGGTTTAGCTCGTCAGAAAAATTAACCCTCTAAGCAATGGCATAATGAAGAATAAAGCAATTCAATTCAAGGTCTAATTCTGCAATAATCATACACATGCTTAATTTTAATTACTAAAAATTTTTAAAAACAAACAGTCTTATTGAGGTCAGCACGGTGCAAGGATGTTTTGTGCCCTAGGCAAAACTTCCACCTTGCGTCGCCCCACCCCTTCACCCCCCAAGCCCTGTGGCAACCCTCTGCCCTAAGGCGCCTCCCCCCCCCCAGGCACGCTCCCACCACCCACCCTCCGCCCTGAGGCACCCCCACCCCTTGGCCAGCTCACTAACCTCTGCCCTAGAGACTCCCACTCCCAAGCAGCTCCATAGTCCAGCTCGGGGAGCCATTGCCGGCAGGCTCGCCACCCCAGCTCACGCTCTGCTGCTCCGCCTCCCCCCTGAGTACGCCATTGCTGCTCCACTTTTCCTGCGTCCCAGGCTTGCAGTACCAAACAGCTGATCGGCGCCGCAAGCCTGGGAGTGAGAGAAGCAGAGCGGGGCGAAGTGCTCAGGGGAGGAGGCATAGAAGAGGTGAGCTGGGGTAGGGAGCAGTTCCCCTGAGTGCTGTGCCCCCCCTTACTTGCTGCAGGCGGCCCTCCCTGTGCTTCCCTGCCCCGGGTCCCTCAGCCTAAATGCCAACAATGACCAGGGTGGCCGAAGATCCGGCCGCCGCAGTTGCCGCCAAAGGACCCAGAATGCCACCCCCCACATGCTAGCACCCTAGGCGACCGCCTAGGTCACCTAATGGGTTGCACTGGCCCTGGTTACTCCTGGGATAAAGTGTTTAAGTCTTTACAGGAAGCAGGTCCAATACTGCAAAGGAGAAATGCAAGTCTTCTATCTTGTAATCTGAATGAGCTTTGTGATGAAGCAACATTATGTACATCAAAATAGTATGCTAAATGTACACAGAATTATTGTTCCCACTAACATTAACACATGGTAGAGACCTTTTTATGAAGCATTAAGAGAAAAATGTCCTTGAAAAAATATCTGTGCTAACTAATCCTAAATATTACAATACTAACTGCTTCCAGAGTAATAACTTCATCCTAAGCTATCTTGCACTGAATGGTACTCTGAGGCCAAAAGCAGAACTATGAGTTTGTTATAAATCAAGGTATGATTCTTACATGTTTAATAAGAAGCATTATCATATTACTACACTAAAAGTTATAATTAAAAATTTCCCTCCCAGCACATCCTTAAGTTCAGAGAGGCTTTGTCTTAGAGTAATGTCTATATATTGTTTATATTATATTTGAAAATTGAATTAAGAAAGTGTTGCCATTCATCCAATTTAAACAAATACTGGATAGCTATTCTGGGGACAAGAACTTTGTTGGCCTGTAGGGATGATAGTGTGAGAGAAACATGGGATGGAGAAACAGAAATGAGTCAAATAATTTAATTTATCATTTTTATTAAAGACTCTCCCTTTCAGTAGTCTGACAATCCTACATATTTTTCTTTAAAAATAATCATCAGCAGAAGACTATAGTCAATGAGAAACATCTTGCGCCTCCATAAGCATCCATTTTAATCATATGCCAGCATATATCATTAAGTTATTGACATCTAAAATTGATCCAAGTTAGCTCAGTCCTTTTAAAGTAAACATGTTGGATCTTGTCTTGTATGTTTAGATTGGAAATTTTCTTTTTCCTGAACTCAATACTCCAGAGGCTAAATGTTTACATAGGAACTGGCAGAGTGTGTTTTTTTAAATTAACAAAACCAAACCATAACGCAGTACCTCATCTGCTAACATGAAGAATTACAAATTATTCACCAGAACAGAATGAAAGAGTGTAGGGTGCTGGAAAGAAGAAACAAATGCATTGGCAATACAACCTAAAACACTAAAGACCTGATGACACCCTTACTTATGTCCAGTAGCACTTACTCTCCTGAACAGCCTCATAAGGCAAGGGTACAATCTAGTCCTAAATGAATTCTTCACATACTTTAGAAGTCAGTAGTAATTTGTACATCTGAAAGCATATTGCGTACCCAACCACCAGCCAAGACATGTGGTCAGAATTCCTGTAAAATGAAATACCAATACTTGACCTCAAGTTGATATACTGAAAATTGGCATAAAATGTTCAGATATGCACTAAGAAAAGGCAGTGCTCCATCATGCAGGGACTGTCTTTTTGTTCTGTGCTTGTACAGCACCTAGCACAATGGGGTCTTGGTCCATGTCTAAGGTTCCTAGATACTATGGTAATACAAAAATAAATATTAAATCAGTTTATTTTAAGCTGTCTCTTTCAAATAGAAAGCCACAATTTAAATATCAACAAGGGATTAGCTTAAATGATTTGTACTCGATCAGCTGAGTAAAACTTGACTTTTAAATACAGAAAAGCCTTTTCTATTGTAGTTTTCGCTGAAAACTAGTATCAAGTTTTAAGTAGAAGGTAAGAACATGAAAAACTAATTTGCTCCCATTACCTTTATCAATTTAAAGTTAAACTTGCCCAGTATATTACTCTGTGTCTTGTAATAACTTATTGTACCCGTTAAACACCACATTCCAAGATGAACACCACAGCCATCAATACAGTCTTTATTTACTATTTGTTCTGTCATGTGGCAGTCAAGAGACTAAGTAAGACTCTTGCAGCAAAGAAAACAGTTAAAAAAGGCCACAACAATACCTCACTGTCCCTGGCAGACTAGAGGACAATCTAACCACAGTAATATACTAGGAAACAGCAGCAGCGTAACACATAGTTTAAGGACCAGAAACACCAGGCACTGACAATATCATCTTTGTAATCATTTTTCTAAATATGTAAACATTCAATACTCTAAAAATGAATAAAGAACCATGAAAGGAAACATTTGAGAATGAAGGAGAGAAGGGTATCTGGTGACAAAGCTGGATAAGCACATTAGAATATGAAGTGTGGTTTGTTATATTTTATGACATTTTCAAAATAAAATTTCAACAAAAACCCCTTCTTCCTTATTCAAGGGAGAAATTCACATCCCTCATGCAGAGCTTGTGAATAGGATGTGTCCAAGGGAATTGATGCACACATTGGAGGATATATGGAACTGAAACCTCTTCTTCACTTAAAACTGAAAGTCAGTGCAAGAGAAGTCCCTGACCAAGATCTCAGTCTATACGAGAGAAATGATGGAAGAAAAAGCATTAGTATTTCCATTTTACAAATAAAAACTATGGCAGACAGATTAAGTGCTTAGCCCAAACTCACGCAAGTCTGTGGATTTTTCTTGGGCCAACTGCATTTCCTGAACAGAGTAGAAGCACTGTGGCCTTGCAGTTGTACAGGTAGATTTCAATTTAAATGGTTTAACAATTACAAAAAATACAAATAGCATGATTAAAAACACTGAAGTCAGTGAAATGAGAAGATTTTTTCATCCTAGTACTTTCATACAGAATTGGAATTCCAAAATTACAGTAAATCTTTTAAGAATTCAAAGCATCTACAATGTTGCCATGAAAAGGCTTTTCTAAATCATAAGTTACTATAAATATTGCATCTATTTCCCAGGATTCTGTTTAAACTGGCATGAACTGACTGTATGCAATAAGAGATAGCATTCAGGTTTGCAGTAAGTGTTTCAGTAATGCTTAAATGAAGACACTGAAATGTGCAATATTAACTAACCTACTACAACCAAGAAGAGAGTATTTGCTTTCCTTGGTTATGAAAAATACCAGTTCACAGGTCCTTCTGGGCTTTCGATAGAAACACTTAATCTCTCCTTTCCTACTAATAGTGAATACAATTGGCAGCCCATCATTGTTTCGATGTGTGTGGTTACTTTAATTTTTATTCTTTTGTATGGAGCTACTGTAAACACATGAGAAGTGTCTGTGGAGTATAACCAGATAGAAACTACTCCCCCCCCACCAAGACTGGCAATATTTTTGAGTAAAAATGGTCCCCACTAAAAACCATTGTACTGAAAGTCTGTTAAAGAACAAGCATTACAAATGGAATTCTATTTTACATGTCCAAATTTTCTATTAATTCCTTTTGAGTTTGTTATAAAAATGTTCTAATTCATTTGAAGACCACAAGGTCCTTTCATATTGTTAAGCACCTAATAAAAAGGTTACTTTTGGCCATGAACTTTCCTAGGACATACTATACTGGCCCAGAAAACCAGTGCATAAGTAAAAATAACCTTTGTTCTTCTGGTTTTAACTATTCCTCCTTTAGCACCACAACATGCAAGTTACATCCAGATGCTAAATCACAGGATTAAGAAGGACCTTGAGAGGTCTTCTAATGCAGTTCCCTGTACTCAAGGCAAGACTAAGTATTATCTAGAAACCATCTCTGACAGGTGTTTGTCTAACCTGCTCTTAAAAATCTCTAATTACAGAGATTCCACAACCTCCCTAGGCAATTTATTCCAGTGCTTAACTACCCTAGCAGAAAGTTTTCCCTAATGTACAATCTGAAAACCACTCTTACCGCAATTTAAGCCCATTGCCTCTTGTCCTATCCTCAGAGGTTAACAAGAACAATTTTTCTCCCTCCTCCTTATAACAACCTTTTAAGCACTTGAAAACTGTTATGTGTTCTCTCCCCCCTCCACACACACACAGTCTTCGCTTTTCCAGACTAAACAAACCCTATTTTTTCCAATCTTCCCTTGTATTTTCTAGAGCTTTAATCATTTTTGTTCCTCTCCTCTGGATTTTCTCCAAGTTGTTCACCTCTTTCCTGAAATGCAGGGCCAAGAACAGGACACTGAGGCCTAATCAGCACAGAGTAGAGCAAAATTATTTCTTATGCCTTACTTATAACACTCCTGCTAGTGCATTCCAGAATGATGTTTGCTTTTTTTGCAATGGTGTTATACTGCTGACTCATATTTAGCTTGTGATCCAGATCCCTTTCCGCAGTACTCCATTCTAGGCAGACATTTCCCGTTTTGTACTTATGCAATCAATTGTTCCTTCCTAGGTGTAGTACTTTGCATTTGTCCTTATTTACTTCAGACCATTTCTGCAGTTTGTCCAGACCATTTTGAATTTTAATCCTATGCTCCAAAGCACTTTCAATCCATCCCAGCTTGGTATTGTCCACAAACTTTATAAGTGTGCTCTCTATGCCATTATCTAAAATCACTGATGAAGATATCGAACAGAACCGGACCCAGAACTGAACCCTGCAGGACCCCACTTGATATGCCCTTCCAGCTTGACCATGAACCACTGACAACTACTCTCTGGTAATAGTTTTCCAACCAGTTATGCACGCACCTTATAGCGACTCCATCTAGGATGCATTTCCCTAGTTTATTTATGAGAAGGTCATGTGAGACAGTATAAAACGGTTACTCACCTTCTGGTAACTGTTGTCTTTGAGATGTGTTGTTCATGTCCATTCCAATTAGGTGTGTGTGCACGCACGTGCATGGTAGCCAGAAGATTTTTCCCTAGCAGCATGTCAGGTTGGCTTGGGCGCCCCCTGGAGTCCCGCCATCATGGCACTCAATATAGACGCCAGCCGACCCACCACTGCCTTAATTTCTTCTTGCCAGCTACTCCGACAGAAAGTTAGGAGGGTGGGTATTGGAATGGACATTAACAACACATCTCAAAGAACAACAATTATGAGAAGGTGACTAACCGTTTTTTCTTCAAGTGCTTGTTCATCTCAATTCCAAATCAGGTGACTCACAAGCCTAAGTTCAGGAGGTGGGGTTGGAGTCTTCCTCTGATGGGAGCACTGTTCGTCCGAAGGTTGCATCATTTCTGGTCTACTGGGTAATCACATAGTGAGCGATGAAAGTATGGATGGAGGACCACATTGCCGCTCTGCAGATTTCCTGAGCAGAGACCTGCACCAGGAACGCTATTGATGAAGCCTGCACCCTGGTAAAGCGTGCAGTGACTGGGGGTGCGGGAACCCCTGCCAGGCTGTAGCACGTCACAATGCATTTCATCATGGATTATGCCTATGATGAAGTGCATTGTGATGACACAGGCAGAACTTTCATTCTGTCCGCCACGAGTAGCTGGACTGATTTTTTTGAATGGCTTCATTCTCTCGATGTAAAAGGCTAGTGCTCTACGGACATCCAGTAAGTGAAGTCTGCTCCTTGCAGGTGGAGTACAGCTTAGGGTAGAATACTGAGAGAAAGGTGTCCTGGTTGATGTGATACTGACAACTTTCGGGAGGAAACCCTGTCCTTACAGAACACATGTAAGGAGCCTCTGATATTCAGGTCTTGAGTTCAGACACCCTCCTGGCTGAGGTTATCGCTAACAGGAACGCCACCTTGTAAGACAGGTAGAGCAGGGAGCATGTCACCAATGGTTCAAAGGGTGGTCCTATGAGCCTAGAGGACCAGGTTGAGGTCCCAGGTGGGAACAGGCTGACGGATGTTAGGGTGCAGTCTGTCAAGTCCTTTTAAAAATCAGCTGATCGTAGGGTTAGCAAACATGGAGCATCCCCCTGCACCCGGATGGAAGGCCAATATGGCAGCTAAGTGTGCTCTTATTGAAGAAAACGAAAGCCCCTGCTGCTTTAGATGGAGGAGGTAGTCCAGAATGACTGGCACTGAGGCTAGTGTTGGGAACGAATGGTGCTGCGCTGACCACACTGAAAATCTCTTCCACTTGGCAAGGTAGGTGGCTCTCGTAGAGGGTTTCCTGCTGCCAAGGAGGACTAGTTTAACCTGGTCTGAACAGGAAAGCTCCATCGGGTTCAATCACAGAGCTTCCATGCCATGAGGTGAAGCAACACACAGTTCAGATGTTGAAGACGACCACGATCTTGTGTCCTGGAAGAGTGGCCAGGGCTTCCACAGACATGTCTTGGAGAGATGTATACCAGTGCTGACGGGGCCAGGCTGGTGCTATTAATATGACCTGAGCTCGTTCCCTCCAGATCTTGAGGAGTACCTTGTAAATGAGTGGTATGGGCGGAAAGGCAATGGCCTCCCCATGGAAAGAGGAACACTTCTGCTCTGGAGCCCAGGCTGTGATTCTTGAAGGAGCAGATCTGCTGGCATTTCCTATTGTGTGTGTCATGTGGTGAATAGGTTTATCTGGAGAAAGCCCCACCTCTGGAAGATTGAAAACGTGACGTCCAAGGGAAGCATGCACCCCCATTTGTTGATATAGCACATTGCTGTTATACTGTCCATCA
The DNA here is from genome assembly GCF_003597395.2 of Chelonoidis abingdonii. Taxonomy (NCBI): domain Eukaryota; kingdom Metazoa; phylum Chordata; order Testudines; family Testudinidae; genus Chelonoidis; species Chelonoidis abingdonii. Next base: position 43,390,819 of record NC_133776.1, on the reverse strand, counting down.
CAACAGATACACAAAGTCCCGTGAAGAGTGCATAGAAGTTCTGGCATGCTAGGCGCACTGCTCTCAGCTCTCTGACGTTGATGTAGAGAGCCAGGTCTGCGTGAGACCAGAGACTTTGGGTCCTGCTGTCTCCCAGATGAGCTCCCCAGGCTAAGTCTGACATGTCCATCACTTGCAAGAGAGACTCTTGCGGACTGGTGAAGGGGACCCCTGAGAACACCTCATAAGGGTCGAGCCACCACAGGAGAGAGTTGAGGACTGGGCGAGGCAGGGTCATGATCCTGTCCAAGCTGTCCCAGGCTGGACGATACACTGATGTGAGCCACGACTGAAGAGACTGAAGCCTGAGTCTGGCATGCTACACTATGTAGGTACAGACAGCCATGTGACTGAAAAGCTTCAGGCAGTCCCTTGCTGTGATGGTGGGAAGCTGTCTGATGCCTTGAATGATATCTGTCAGGGTCTGAAACCTTTCTTCGATAGGTATGGCCACAGCTTGGATCGAGTCCAGTACTGCCCGTATAAACTCTATCTTTTGGATAAGGGATAAAGTCGATTTTGCTTCATTTAGATGGAGACCCAGGTTGTCGAAGGTGGCTCTGATTAATCTGACCTGAGCTTCTACTTGGGTCCTGGAACGGTCCTTGATCAGCCAGTCAGTCAAAGCACAGCAACACCTGTACCTGGTGCCTGCCTAGGAACGCAGTGACAACTGCCATGCACTTGGTGAAGACTCAAGGTGCTGCTGACAGGCCGAATGGAAGGACTGTGAATTGTTAGTGGGTATTAGTACCACAAACCTGAGGTACTTTCTGTGGGGTTGAGTAATTGTGATATGAAAATATGCGTCCTTCAAGTCGAGGGCAGCATACCAGTCTGCTGGATCCAGCAAGGGGATAATGGAGACCAAACAGACCAAGCGGAACTGGAGTTTCTTCATAAACTTGTTGAGTTCCCACAGGTCCAAGATGGGACTGAGGCCTGCCCCTGGCTTTCAGTATTGGGAACTATTGTGAATAGAAGCCCTTGCCCTTCTGCACCTAAGGAACCTCTTCCACTCTCCCTAGCAACAGAAGTGAGTACAGCTCATGAGAGGGGTCCTTGAAGAGGGATGGGGAAAGGGGATGGAAGGGCAGGAGGGCACAGAATTGGATGGAGTATCCCCTCTCTACTGCATGGAGCACCCAGCATTCTGAAGTAACACTCATAGTAATGCATGGTAGAAAGGGGAAAGTTGAGGCGAAAAGGTAAGGTGAGGTGGATCCAGATCTTGTTCTGGTGTGCTGTCCTTGACCACACTTTCAAAAGACCGATTTGGCTCCTGAAGATGGCTTGGAATGTCCTGAGCCCTGGCCAGAGGGCTCACACAGCCTTCTCCTGCCGCTCCGATTTCTCCTTCTGGAGCCATCTTGGTGGTTCTGATGACCAAACCGTTAAGGAGGCTGCGGACAGAAGTGTCTCTGCTGTGCTGAAGGCATATAGATGCCCAGTGACCTGAGGGTGGCTCTGGAGTCTTTAAGGCTGTTTAGCCCTTTGTCAGTTTTTTCTGAGAAGAGAGTCTCACCCTCAAAAGACAGGTCCTGAATGGTTTGCTGTACCTCATAGGGGATGCAAGAAACCTGGAGCTATGAGCCTCTTCCCATAGCCACTCCTGTGGGCATAGCCCCATCAAGTGCGACCTGAAGGGACGCCCCGAAGAGAAGTCTCTATTCCTCAACCAACACCGAAAACTTGGCATGGGAGTCCGAAGGGAGCAACTCCGTGAATTCAGCCATCGCCAAGCAGGTGTTATAGGAGTGCCTGCTGATTGGATATGCAGAGCTGCAAGTCTTCAGTGGAGTAGACCTTTCTCCCATAAAAGGTTAAGTCTTTTTGCTCCTGATTCTTCAGGGCCGGTTTTAGTGTCCCTGGAAGCCCTGATCCTTGCATTGGTTGGCAGCAGCGACCACAAGACAGTCAGATGTGGGATGCATGTATACATGCTCGTAACCCCTGGACAGCACAAAGTAGCATCTTACATTGCATTTAGCCATAGGAGGCAACAAGACTGAGGTCTGACACTGAGTTTTTGTGGTGTCATAGATGGTCTTTATAAGTGGCAGTGCTATAAGTGCAGGTCCAGAGGGGGCGAGAATGTTCACCATCAGATCTGCATCCTCGACTACCTCCTCCGCCTGAATGCTCAGGCCCTGGGCAACCCTACGCAACAATTGCTACAGAACCCTGTTGTCCTCCAAGGCCGGGGCTGTCACCATGCTTGCCAATGCCTCGTCTGGTGAGAATGAGGAAGAGACCGCCGTGAGGGGTAGCTACTCACTTCCTTCAGCACCCAAGGGGTCCCACACCACCTGGGTTTTTTGGGCCAATGCCAACCCAGATGGTGGTGTGCCCCTCAGTGTAGTGGCTGCATACACCGATGCAGGCACCACCAGTGCTGAAAGTGCCAACAGTGCCAATGTCATTCTCAATGTTGGAATCGTCATCACCGCCAGTGCTGGAGTCTACGGCACTGCTGGAGTCCCTGCTGGTGCCAGGGCTACCGGACTCCCAGACCCAGTGCCAGCTGCGCTGAAGGTGTCAAGATGGTAGTGCAGGTGATAATGGGCCTACCCCCATATCATAACTTTTTACTCAGATTTGAACCTTAGCGTTCATAAACTGAGAAGCTAGCATGAACCCTTCTAAGCTTAATTACCAGCTTAGATTTGATCTCCCTGCCACCAGCCAAGTGATTTCCAGGACTTGGCTCCCTCTCTGGTCTCCCAAAACTTTCTCTGGGAGACCCCAAGATTCAGAAGCCCTGAGTCTTACCACAAAGGGAA
>NC_133776.1:43383572-43387336 GCF_003597395.2 Chelonoidis abingdonii | reverse complement strand
TCCTCTGGTCAGGTGTTTGGTTCTCTTTGTTAACCCTTTACAGGTGAAAGAAACATTAACCCTTAGCTATCTATTTATGACACCCCAACACTACCAGTGCCGGCGGTGCTGAGGGAGGGACAAATGAGGCCAAGGCCACAGTTGTCACCCTGGAATGAGACTCTTGGCTGTGACCTTGGCTTTGATGAAAAGGGCCATTGTGCTGGGGGCTGCTATTGGGCAGGCCACTGTGCCAGGTAAGGGTACTGGTCCTGGGTTGACATGGACCATCTGCTCCTACTCCTCTGAGACCAACAGGAGCCTGACTCCAAGGTGTCTGAAAATGATGACCATGGGGGAGCAGTACTTCTAGGCACCATGCTTTCGTGCAGTGAGGGATCGGCACGGGTGCTGGGTGTGTTCTGCTGCCTGGGAGTGGCGCTTTGGCCATCAGAGGGGGCTTGTCCCTTGAAGGATCCTGAGGAATGACTGGTGCCAGCAACCTGTCCCGTCTAGGAGGAGAGAATGGTACCGTGAGATGAAGCAGTTCCTGGGCCACTTCAAACGCCTCCAGTGTCAAAGGGAGGTGCAGCTCACGGCTCGGCCTTGGCAAGCAAAGAGGCTCCGGACTCAACAGCCCTTCTACACAGGCAGAAGTCGGTATGACCATCACCAGTGGAGCAGAAATAGTGTGGAATGACTCAGGTCTAATAACAGCGAGGTCCTTAGGCCTAGAAGAGGGAGAGCAACCCCTCTCCGGCCTCTTCTTTTGCGGCACCAGCGATTGTGAATGGCGCCTGCACGCAACATGTGAGCTGCTAGTGGAGCCAGGACAGTGCTATGAGTCTTTATTCTCACCCGGTGCCCTTGCTGATGGTGCAGGAGCGCTCCGCACCAAGGAAAAGGTACTCAGCGCAGGGTCCATCGACATAGTGTCGGACTGGGGGCAGAGTGCTGCCTCCATTAACAGGACCTTCAGGCGCTGCTCTCTATCTGTTAAAGTCCTGGGTCAAAAGGTCTTACAAATGGTGCAATACTTCTGACAGCCCTCTCCTAAACACTTTAGACACAAGGTGTGAGGATTGCTTCTGGACATACCCTTGCTGCAGGCTTTGAAGCCCAGCATGCCCCGGTGCTGGGAGAGCATAAGAGGGTATTCCCTCCACAAAGGAAACTTATGTAACACTAATGAACTACTAACTATTAACTAACAATGGAAAACTAATGGAGAACAATGTAAGAAACTGCTAAATGTGCTTGTTGAGACAAGAGCACAGGGAAGTTCCAGCTAACCATCACTGGCAGTATGAAGGAACTGAGAAGGTGGCAGGACGGCTGGGGTCTATATTGAACACCATAAAGGCCCAACTCCAGGGAGCGCCCAGGCCGACCCAACAGATGCTCCTAGGGAAAAATCTTCCAGCTACTGTGCACATGCGCCAACACACAGCTGATTGGAACTGACATGAACAAGAACTCAAAGAAAAAAGCCTTACTAAAAGTCAAGATATACTTTATCTGCTGCTTCCCTCCTATCCACATGGCTCGTTACCCTGTCAAAGAAAGCTATTTGATTGGTTTGACACGATTTGTATGCTGTTACTTATCACCTTATTATCTTCTAGGTGTTTGCAAATTAATTGCTTAATTATTTGCTCCATTATCTTTCCAGGTACTGAAGTTAAACTGATTGGTCTGTAATTCCCCAGGTTGTCTTTATTCCAATACTATATTTGCCATTTTCCAGTCCTCTGGAATCTCTCCTGTCTTCATGACTTTTCGAAGGTAACTGCTAATGGCCAGGGTGAAAGTAACTTAAAGGACTTACCAGTACACCGGAGTCCTGAGTGGGGGCGTGGCCTCAACTGGAAGAGGCGTGGCCTTTCAAGATTTAAAGGCCCTGGGGCTCCAGCTGTGGCTGGAAGCCCCAGGGCCTTTAAATCACCCCAGAGCTCCCAGCTGCCCTGGGGCTCAGGGCAAATTAAAGGGCCCAGGGCTCCTGCCGCTGCGGAGCTCTGGGCCCTTTAAATCACCGCAGGAGCCCGGTTGCTGGAGCTCCAGTAGGAATTTAAAGAGCCCAGGGCTCCCCGCAGTGGCCGGAGCTCTAGGCCCTTTAAATCACCGCCGCAGAAGCCGGTGCAGTCCAGCACGGCATACTAGCTATTCCAGTATGCCGTACCAGATGGTACCAGCTTACTTTCACCTCTGCCAATGGCTCAGATACCTCCTCAGTCAGCTCGAGTATTCTAGATTGCATTTTATCAGGCCTTGGTAACTTAAAAACATCTAATTTGTCTAAGCAATTATTAACTTGTTCCTTTTTTATTCTTTATTTTAGCATCTGATCCTACCTCATTTTCACTGGCATTCACTGTTAGATGTCAAACCATGCAAAATGATCAAAAGAAGTTAGCACCGACAATCATGTCTATTTTTTTTTTAAATGTAGATTTTCTTAACATTCATTGGTTTTCACAGGAATTTTAAAGCCACTTATATCTGTCAAATCAGACTTTCTTGTACCCATAGAAATAAAAGGAGTGCCCATGTCTTTCCTCAACCCTCTTTATTCAATTCTTCAATGGAGTCTGATCTTTGCTGGAACAATGGCAACAGAAATATCCCACTTCTATCAGAATTTTTTTTTTTTGAATAAAAAACTTAGTTATAAGAAATGCTTAAGAGTAACTAGGAGATTTCCAGTATATTCTCTCTCTGTGTTTTAGTTTATTGTTGCATATTTTGACATCCTTTGTGTACAGCCATTTTCACCATTCCCATGCTCCCAAATCTATTCCATTAGGACCAGCTAATCATTTAGATTTGTAATCAATGAAAAGCACAAATAGTTCCACTGAAGTAATGATAATTACTCACATGCTTGAAGCTAAACATGTGCTTACATGCTTTTCTGAATTAGAGCCATAGGTCCCAATCCTGCAAACACTTATGCATGTTCTTAACTTTTACTATAGTGAGAAAGAAATGAAGGAAGGAAGGAAGGAAGGAAGGAAGGATGTGCAAGAGGTGTGACTCCATCTCTGAGAAACTACCAGCTGAGACACTTTCATAACCTAGAGAAAACTAAGCACTCTATATCAATAAGGAAAATTAAGCATTAAGACTAAACAGAACAATCCTTCTGTAAAGCAAGTAATTCGATGAATAACAAACTTAAGAGTGCCAATTAATAATTCAGAACATTTTCCCAAATTAACAGCTGTGATACAGCATGGCCACAGGGCAACAGGAGAGGGTTAGAAGAGAGCAGAAAGTTTGCTATAGATTAATTAGAGCACCTGAAGCCAGTAACATGATAAAAAAAACCCTGCTTCAGTCAGACAGTGTGGGAGCTGGAGCACAGGGGTGGAGAAGGAGAAGGGGAGATTGGTGGACCATTGTAAACAGTTATGTACTAATTGCAAAAAACCTTTTCTTAATAGTTGTTACTGTGCAGGGCGTCCCAGCACCAAGCTGAGCCAAGCATGTCTTGGGCAAGCACCTTTGGCGGCGGAGCTGAGCGAGGAGTTTTTTTGTTTGTGGTTCAGCCCAGAGGTGGCACTCGGTGGGCGGTGTTTTTTTTGTTTGGGCGCCACCACGGCGCTCGCGGACGGGGATGGGGGCGTTGCGTGTTTAACCAGCAGGGCAGTGCTCCTTTTTTTTTTTGTTGGGGTGGCAAAAGTAAAAGTGAAGGCTGGCCCTCTTACTTTTACTACCAGTGAGGAGCACGCAGCTCTACTGAAGGCCCCAGCATCAAGACGATGACCGGAGGCCCCACTGCCAGA